>NW_011343569.1:0-509 GCF_000735185.1 Notothenia coriiceps | reverse complement strand
CCTTACCACTAACAGGATAACAAACCCACAACACCCATCCACAGACCCCTACGGCCGACGTGCTCACCAATTACCCTACTACCGGAACCCCGAACTAACAACTACCCCTAACCCAAAACCTAAACCCACGCCGTCGCCACTTGGTCGTGGACGTGACTACACCACCACTCCACCACCAATTACCTACTCCTCGTATCCCCACCCTTTCTATTACTAGACCACCTCCCACTATGTCTCCCCACCACCTTCGGTAACGTTCCTCAAAGAACAGCACCCAACCACATCCCACCACATTTTCTTACACTACACCCCACTAATTATGTTGCACCCTCCCGGCGGGCCACGCTGTTGGTCCGGGTCCTCGTACCCCGACCCTCCCGGGTCGGAAGCAGCCGCACCCTACCCCACTTGAGCCACCCACCTGTCTATGACAACATCCTCCTTCGGTCCTTACACTAACAGGAGTAACAAACCCACCAACAACCCACTCCACCAGACCCTACGGCCGA
>NW_011343568.1:0-2993 GCF_000735185.1 Notothenia coriiceps | reverse complement strand
AACCCAGGCTGCACAAACAGCAGAGCTCCTACCACCAGCTTCACCACCAGATAATTGGCTCTATTACTGCAGCGGCCCCTAAAATTAGGGCCATTTTGGAGAAATAGCCGGAGCTAAAATGACTAAACGACCACAATGAATTTGTCCTTCGTGTCGGAAACAGTTTGTTTTTTGATTTATGAGCTTAACACCACAGAAGAAGAGCTTTCACAGGTCAGATAAAAAAACAGCGAAGTGTCCACAGGGATTTTAGCCTTTGCAGACCATTGACATGCACAGAAACACTACAGGAAAAAGAATAGGGCCTCTTTGAATGAAAGAGTGAGATCATTTCTAAGAAAATCTGGCTTGTAAAGAACATCGTACCATCGTTCATTTGGAGCAAGAGCTTTCATTTACCCATACTTCAAGTCAGGAAGAGCTCCTCGCAGCAGCTTTGGTTCAATAAGTTCTCTGAATAAAAGAATGGGAATATCAATGTTCAAAAACAGGGAATGGATGGGAAAGATTAAGAACAGGATGGTGATGTGGTCATATAAATGAGAAGAAGAAGAAGCAGAAGAAGGGAAGGAAAGAAAGCAAGGGGAACCATTTTGTCTAAGAAAGTTTTGTTGTCTCAGGGAAAGAGAAATGGATGAATAAAAGAAGGAAGGAAAACCCATATGTGAGGGAAACAGTAAGAGTGAGATAAGTATGTAATCAGAGACAAGAAAATTGTAAGCAGGAGCAGAGAGAGCGATCAGACATGTTGTTACCACATGTCTGCGCTGACAAGAGAAAAATGTCTCTGACATGGAAAATACATTATTTCTGTCCAAAATAACAACAAGTTGCAACCTCTTGGAATTAAAACCAAATCTAATGTTCCTTAAACCTGCACTCTCTGTAATATCCAGCAGGAGCTAAGGACTGCCTGTATAGAAGTCTATGAGGAAATGTTTCTACTTCTCTCTCTCTTTATTACCTCAGATTGTATAGAAGTCTATGAGGAAATGTTCCTACTTCTCTCTCTCTTTATCACCTCAGATTGTAGAGAAGTCAATGAGGAAATGTTCCTACTTCTCTCTTTATTACCTCAGATTGTATAGAAGTCTATGAGGAAATGTTCCTACTTCTCTCTCTCTCTCTTTATTACCTCAGATTGTAGAGAAGTCTATGAGGAAATGTTCCTACTTCTCTCTCTCTCTTTATCACCTCAGATTGTAGAGAAGTCTATGAGGAAATGTTCCTACTTCTCTCTCTCTCTTTATCACCTCAGATTGTATAGAAGTCTATGAGGAAATGTTACTACTTCTCTCTCTCTTTATTACCTCAGATTGTAGAGAAGTCTATGAGGAAATGTTCCTACTTCTCTCTCTCTTTATTACCTCAGATTGTAGAGAAGTCTATGAGGAAATGTTCCTACTTCTCTCTCTCTTTATTACCTCAGATTGTATAGAAGTCTATGAGGAAATGTTCCTACTTCTCTCTCTCTTTATTACCTCAGATTGTAGAGAAGTCTATGAGGAAATGTTCTTACTTCTCTCTCTTTATTACCTCAGATTGTATAGAAGTCTATGAGGAAATGTTCCTACTTCTCTCTCTCTTTATTACCTCAGATTGTATAGAAGTCTATGAGGAAATGTTCCTACTTCTCTCTCTCTTTATTACCTCAGATTGTATAGAAGTCTATGAGGTAATGTTCCTACTTCTCTCTCTTACTTTATTACCTCAGATTGTATAGAAGTCTATGAGGAAATGTTCCTACTTCTCTCTCTCTCTCTTTATTACCTCAGATTGTATAGAAGTCTATGAGGAAATGTTTCTACTTCTCTCTCTCTCTTTATTACCTCAGATTGTATAGAGGTCTATGAGGAAATGTTCCTACTTCTCTCTCTCTCTTTATTACCTCAGATTGTAGAGAAGTCTATGAGGAAATGTTCCTACTTCTCTCTCTCTTTATTACCTCAGATTGTAGAGAAGTCTATGAGGAAATGTTCCTACTTCTCTCTTTATTACCTCAGATTGTAGAAAAGCCTATGAGGAAAGGTTCCTACTTCTCTCTCTCTTTATTACCTCAGATTGTATAGAAGTCTATGAGGAAATGTTCCTACTTCTCTCTCTCTTTATTACCTCAGATTGTATAGAAGTCTATGAGGAAATGTTCCTACTTCTCTCTCTCTTTATTACCTCAGATTGTAGAGAAGTCTATGAGGAAATGTTCCTACTTCTCTCTCTCTCTTTATTACCTCAGATTGTAGAGAAGTCTATGAGGAAATGTTCCTACTTCTCTCTCTCTTTATTACCTCAGATTGTATAGAAGTCTATGAGGAAATGTTCCTACTTCTCTCTCTCTTTATTACCTCAGATTGTATAGAAGTCTATGAGAATCCTTCGTACTGGATATAGACGAACATTTCCCTTTCAGTAGCTGAAGCTTTCAACATATCACATTATTATCATGACATGGATTCACAAATGTCTTCCATCCTGATGCCTGCTGGTATTTTTAGTTATTTGGACCTCCTTTAACACACAAGTGGTGATGCAGAGCAAGTGGACTCTTTATGAAATGGTGTGGGGTTTATGGCGGCAGTAGAGTGTCAAATTTTGGATTTCTGTTTGTTAGATATTTCCCTTTTGTTTGGTGTATGATCCGTTAGGGGGATTGAATAAAGCTGTGACGATAAAGCCAGCCATCAGGGTCTTGTTAAAATAACTACAAGCGTCAATTTTCTAGGAAATATTTGCTTCCAATTTGTTTGTTGTACTTGCTTCATAAAGTGGATGCAAGCCGTCCATAAAGCATGAGAGCAGATGTAGAGAGGACGTCCAGCTGACCTCATTAGAGGCTTTATGATTACATTGGCGTTTTATGCTTTTTATTCTACATGTTATATTGTGTACTGTCTGTAAAGCACTTTGCATCCGTGTTGAGAAGGGTGCTTACTTACATACAATCACACACACACACACACACACACACACACACACACACACACACACACACACAC
>NW_011343567.1:0-4257 GCF_000735185.1 Notothenia coriiceps | reverse complement strand
TATTTCTTATTTCTGGGAGAACTTCTGAGTCAAGACTCACTAAATGATGGTCAGTTTCCTAAACATAACAAACCTAAACCTAACAAAAAACTAACAAAGTTTTGCTTTTAGCTCACCAAAGCTTCAACATTAGGGCTTCACTTTCCTTAAAGGTCACCTATTATGCAAAATCCACTTCTTCATTGTTCCTCTCTGTGTAGAGAGACTCTGAAAGTTTCAGGAACAAAGATTCTCTCTCTTTTTGTCCTGATCAATTTCTATAAAAACCTGTCTGAAAATGAGCTGATCAGATTTTGGCCACTTTATGATGTCATAACGATTTGTTGGCTTGTGTAACCATTAGCCAATCACCAACCAAGGTAACCCCCCCCCCCCCTTATCACCTGAATCTCCTCCTAGAGCACCATTGAGTTATTTTTAACCAAATATCTCTCAGAGGGGCGTGGGGAGGGGCTCCTTATTTTCATCTAAAGTAACAAACAGAGAATCAGCACTTTTGAAACAGGGCTGAAACAGAGGGGATTATGGGTAATGCTGCAATGATCTGCTTGGTGTTTGGAGCCAAACACTTCAGAGACATGTTTTGTATCTGAGACCTATAATATATTGATGAAAAACAGTATAATAGGGGACCTTTAAAATATCCCAAGATGAGGGAGAATCTTCTCATAACATTCAAGCAATCTGTGTTAATATTGCTTTCCAATAGAGCAGCCTCTATTTGACTTAAGCATTTTGTAATTTATCTTCAGCAGATACCCTTCCTCTATTTCCCTGAGGGAGGGGAATATTAAATCAACTGACCCGCCATCTGCCTCATTACCTCAAAACATATCTACATACAAACCCACTCAATTTAAACTACATAATATAACCAGAGAAACCAGTACTGTTTCTGGCAGAGAAAGGAAACCTCCACCTCTGCTGACCCCACGTTGCTCGGTAAATTGTATTTCTTACATAATGGAGCACCAAATAACCTCAATTACAAAACATCTGCTGCAGCGCACGGCTTCTTAGATTTAACATCCAAGCTCCAAGGAGTTTCACAAACACATTTCAGATTTAAACTGCAGCCAGTTACAAGCATTCTTCTGGAGGCAAAGACAAAATAAATATACTAGAAGTCTGCACGGAGAACACCGACCTCAGCCAAGGACAATCTGCTCTCAAATGTAATGGATTCTTCTTCGGTGCACGCTACACCCTTCACTTGAGTTTTATGGAAATCAAGCCGGTAGTTGCTCAGTAATCCTGCTGACGACCAAACAAACAAACCCAAAACATAAGGAGGTAATAAAACGGCCATCAAGTTCATGTCAAAATATGCATAATCGTTGTAGCATGCATTCACAATAAGGTTTCCAGTAAATCTGAGGAATGCTTTACTTCTAACGACACAACACCTTCCTAATGCAATAATTGCGACCACATTACAATAACGTTTGAACTGAATAGATGGCATTAATCCCCCCTGTGGCTAAATGGCAGAAAATCCCTGATGTCAGCCTCGTGAAACCAGAAGAGTGGAAGCCGTTAGATCAGCATAGCAATGCATGGTTATAGAAGTAAATATTCAACAATTGTGTAAGGTTGGGGTATCTGCACACTTTTGTGTATATAGCTTTTGTTTGAAAAAGCATAACTCAGTAATACGTTTCAAACCCTTTAATCTAAGCCTTTTAAAAATACTGCAGAGCCGGTTTTAGTTTGAAAACTTGCTTTCACTTGGTTCATTCATTTCAGGCCTTGTCCACGGTACATTGGTTTAACAGGAAGGGTTAAATCCTCTGTTGTGTTTTGGAACAGTGGATGGAGATCGTGGAGGAAATTCATATAATGGAAAAAATGACATATCGACTGAGACTACAAGAAACAAAATATATATAATATCCCATATAAGAGAAATGGGAGAAATGGTCAATGTTTAAGATTCAAACCAGCGGCAAGGAATACTGACTGATGAGGAACTGTTCTGACAAATGGTCAAATGAGAATGTGACTCCCGACTGCATTTTTTATTTTATTTGATATTATCTCTGTATTTCTAATAATAGCTGTATTGCATTGTTTATTTAGTTTGGGTTGTTATGTACGTGCACAGCTGTTGTTGTAATGTTTTTTATATAATAAAAACTAAAGTGAGAAAAAGAAAAGATACTCAGCCTTTTTGAAGATGGAAACAATATTGTTGTTGCTAATACATTTTCTTTCACTTAAACTTTGAACTATTTGACTAATTGTTTCCACGCTTATAGTCTGTGTGACTGTGTGACTGATACATGCCAAATTCAAATAAACACATTGACAGGGTGTAAAATTAAAAAACGTTCTGAAAACCAATTATAATTAAAAGAGACATTGAACACAGAAAAATCCCGTAAACACAAACACGGTATTTGCAATGTTGGCACCAGGGTTTGTGTTGTGGGAGTATTGGATAATGTATCAATGAACCCCTCAATATATTCTATATATGTTTAGTTTGCTGGTTATTTGACGATGTCCCACATTTGTGTATGTAATTATGCCATATTTGCACGACACAAAAAGGGATAATATAGCGCTCTCTCTATGTTAACAGCCTAAAACTCCCTCTCTACACGTCAACACTAAATTCAGAAGAATCTTGAGCATGGTCGGATTATACAAAACTCAATTTTCAGGAACCTAAAATGCTGTTTGGGGGAGGATGAAGGGTCAAAACACATACAAAATATACCTGTGTAAGTGTGGACAAGGTCTTAATCTGATCAAGCGGAAACGTAGAATATTGATGAATCAATGTTTGCCTTTAAACCGCCTCTTCAAACAACCTTGACTAACAACCTCGACAAACAGTAATTAATTTGACATGGATTGCTAATTGACAGCATTGCTGATTTTGCGATCCATGCCAAGACTTGTTATCCTTTGTTACGCCCAGACGTTTTTGCTTTGCATCGACTCAAAATCTATGTTTTACGCCGCCTTGGCCGCCTCATATATGTTTACGTTGAATAAATATTGAGCCTCATTGACGGTCCAAGCTAAAGGCCCTGACTCACCAGGTCGAAATTGGCTGTCGGTATTAGTCAGATGACGAAGCGTGCCCTGTCGCCCAAACTCAATTTGGTGTGTCCCGCAACGTCGGCCGTGACACGCCTTATTTGGCCTTTCATGGCCGACGCACGGCCGATTCAACAAGAAATCACTCTGATTGGCTGTTCAGCTAGCGAATCAGTGCATGAGAAGCAAAACGGTTGCTTGAGAATGTCTTTCACAAGCAACACTCCAATGCAGTGGCGAGCCGTGACTTTTATACCTGGCCCTCTGACCCCCACCCCTTCCCTCGAGTTATTACGTCACAGCGTATACTTCAGCGGAATATCAAAACAATGGCCCGGGGTGCAAAACGCATCAATGAAAGCGACCCTCTACCAAACAAAACAACATCTGTAAATAACCCTATTTGTGTTCTTTGAAATTGAAAAGGATATTGCATTGTGTTTGTTACTTTCGTTGCAGTTGTATGTCTTAAGTGTAATTTGGCATGCTTTTATTTTTGAAGGCGAGTTAACGCCGTTAACAGGAAGTTGTTGTTGCTATGGAAACAAGAAAAGTTTCACAGCCGGGAGAACTTGTCATAAAGTCCGCGATAATAACACCCACCCAGCGCCGTATGGCGCTGCACCCACCCATTCAGAGGGAAGATATGATTGGTCAATTGTACTGTCATTTGACATTACTCTCTCGTTCAGTTACTTAGCTGGGCCCTCTGTGAATTCATAGCTGGACCGCCTGGACGTCCAACAGCTCCTCTCTTCACAGTTAACTCGCAGAGACGAGCTTCTTTCATTTAACCCTTCACATTCCAACAGAAACTGAATAGGCAGATTCGAAGGATTTATTTCTTTGGAAATGTTATTTTAAATACAATTAAATCAAGTTATTTTGGTAAAACTAATGAAAAATATAACTAAAAAAATAACAACAAAAAAATATTAAAAAAAAGATATTATTTTTTTTAATGTTTTTAAATATTATTTTGTAGAATATCTTAGGCCCTCACAGAGGGCCTAGAGGGCCCTGACGGCTCGCCACTGCTCCAATGGCTGATAGCTCCAGTGCCGCACGAAACATGTTTTTGATGGACGGCTATTTGTTGTTTGTTTATATCACGTAGTCTGTTCTTCTTCTCTGTCTTCCGGTTGTTGCCTCTTTTGAATGACGAATATACACTACCACCGCCTGCTGGTAAGGAGAGTTATTGCCACT
>NW_011343566.1:0-3413 GCF_000735185.1 Notothenia coriiceps | reverse complement strand
AATACTCTAATTTCCCCTCCTCGACTCATCGGTCCTCCGGTAGTGACCCGGAAATGGATTTCAGCGCGCCATGTTGAAGGACATTTAATTTCTCTAAATGCACATTGAGGACCGAGCATCGAGGAGGCTCTCTGGAGGAGCTATAACCGAGGATACACTGATGGTTCCTCCGCAGATGCATTTCCGGGAACGTGGAGGCATGGCGCACGGCCGGACTTATCTCAGCCAATGACAGCTCTGCATGCACCCCCCTGGATATTATAGACCATTTAGTGCTTCACATAATAAAATACACAACGGCTGTAGCCTGATTATGCGTTAGGAGCTGTAGGTGTGTGTGGTAGGCTACAGTGTGTAGGTGTGTGTGTTGTACAGTGCGTAGATGCGGCGGACAGACGGGTCTCAGTTGGTTTGGTGTCCTATGCTTACTTTTAATACAACTTTTGGCCCGTAATTTCAATTCCCCATTTCAGCGACCAGAGAGGGAGGGGGGATATATCCAGTCTCTGATTGTGTTACGTTATTATGAGAGTGCTCTCATACTTGTTTGATTCTGAAATTGTATATATTTATATAGATATATGTGTGTATGTCTCATCTCATCTGTATCCTGTTATTGTCTCATTATACCGCACTGTGAATGAATTAAAGTAAATATAAGTCATCATGAACACATCTGTCCATCAGACAGAAGGCTGCTGTGCCTCCTGTCATCATTAATGGACGTCTCTTTATAATTACCACTCAGAGGTGAGGAGTTCTCATTTCTCTAACCGCCTGCTGCTTCCCCTCCTCTCTCCTTGGTTCCCCTCCTCAGTCCTCCGCTCGCATCTCCTGTGGGCGGGACCAAGTCTCGAGGATAGGAGTCGAGGATAGGAGTCGAAGAGGGGAAATTAGAGTATTGAGAAACCTCTGGAGTGCTGCTGTGCCTCCTGTCATCATTAATGGACGTCTCTTTAAAATGACTCAAGAAGTGAGACGCTTTTGCCGCCGCCATCACTGTTAACTGATTAACTGCTACCAGCTGGTGACTTACTTTCCTCTTCTTTGAAAAAAATCTTCTTATGTCCATATTATGTTTGCCTGCAGGTTAAAGCTAAATATTGTTAACTCTAATGTGTACAAACTGCAATCCATCAGTTATTTCCCAAACTTGTCAAATTTGGATAGAGTTGTTCATGCTTTGAGCCTCTCAGACGACGATGACTATAATTCCTTCTTTTCTCACGTTAGCTGTAAAGCTCCCTGTAAGACAGCACATTGAAAAGGCAGCAGCCAGACTTGGGAATGTAGATCATGCATCCAGTCTCCCATGGGATCCCCCAGATTTGGGACATCAGGGGGATTAAATGTCCCAGTTAAAACCAGACAGTTCCCATTTTCAAGCATTTGTCAGAACATCTTAGTACAGACACTCCTTATTCCCATTATTAAACTAAATGTTGGTTTTAATGATCAGAGGTTAAACAGTTAGGAGTCCTTCCTTAAAAGTTAATCACAACCAAAACAGGTAAAACAAACGTTGTGGAAAGAGAGTTACGTTTATGAGAAGGCTCACATTTTTTACACTTAAAAAATTAAATATTATAAAAAGACTATGCTATGAAATAAGTGTGTGATGTATGATGGTTGGTTTATTTATTGTGTAAGCCTCATATCTTGACATTAGGATTTGTGTAGAGGAAATGTTATGAAATACGTAAAAAGCAGCCCCTCCAGAAATGTAAAACTCTAACTAATCTTGCCATGATTTACAAATTCTCCATTTGAACCTGAAACTTTCCACTGAAAATGGATTGTTCCATTAATAAAGGAATAATGATTATATTAAGGCTGGGATAATGTGTTGCACCAGGGAGATTACGTTTTGGCCACAGTCTCCTGCAGCACTGTTAAGGTGCAAAATGTAAGTGTGATCCATTTTTATCATGCAGTACTCTATTGTGTTTTGTTTATTAAGAGAGGTAAGAGACAAGTCATTTGATTGTGAATGATAATTCATATGCATTCGTACTTCAACTGTTTTACTGCTGTGGTCATTTTAATTGCATGACAGAAAAGTATCCATTAGATTTGAACATTTTAGGATACAATTGATTTAAAGAGAAACATTTCAAATGAAGCACTCAGTATAGGAAGGGCATAGATTAAACATACTAGAAAATGAAAAAGTTTGTATTCTTACAAATGCAAGAATATTTAAAAACGTAGTTGTATAACAGTTAAAGCTGCCTGTAAAACCTGACAGTCTCTACTGTATTTACTTTGCATTAATATATTCGACCAAGGTCAGTCTGCTTGGGGCTAGTGGAGTCAGAAAGTTGATGCTAATCACTCTACAACAAAATAAATGTGTGTGTGCGTTTGCATATGCTGTGTGTGTTTCACATTACAATCATGAGTAACATGAACACAAGTACTGGCACAAGTAATACTTTTGCCAGTCATCAAGGATAAAGCTGGGAAGATTAATGGCATTGATAATTACAGACCCATTGCTTTAGCTAGCATTCTCTCCAAAGTTTTGGAGAGAATGCTGTTGGATAGGCTGGAAAGGTATATTACCACAGACAACCAGTTTGGTTTTAAAAGAAAACATGGCACAGATATGTGTATGTTTGCTTTAAAATATATTATAGCAAAATATAGAAGCCATAATTCCACCACGTTTCTGTGCTTTATTGGTGCTTCTAGGACATTTGATAGACTGAATCATTTCAAATTATTTGACAAAATGTGCCAGAGAGGGGTACCCAACTACATAATAAGGATCTTAGCTTTTTGGTATGCACATCAGCCTATGCAGGTGAAGTGGGGCAATACTGTGTCTGAACATTTTTATGTTGGTAATGGGGTCAAGCAAGGTGGGATTTGATCTCCTTTGTTGTTTAATCTGTACATGGATGATCTGTCTAGGAAACTGAACTTGTGTAAAACTGGCTGTGTCATCGGTGCTACTGTTGTCAACCACCATATGTATGCAGATGATTTAATCATCTTCTCCCTGTGCAGTGCTGGCTTACAACAGCTTCTGAGGACTTGTTCCCAGTATGGCATTGATTTTAATATGAAGTATAACGCCCAGAAGAGTAGCATCATGATTGTGTGAAGTAAAGAGGATAAAAAGGCTGTATTTCCTCATTTTATTCTCAGTAGCAACATTCTTCTTGTGTGCAGTGAGATTAAGAACCTTGGTCATTATATTTCTGATGATCTCACAGATGACAAAGACATCCATAGACAACGCTGCAAACTGTATGCCCAGGCAAATATATTAATGCGGACATTTCACAAGTGCTCTGTAGATGTCAAGGCATCACTTTCTGTTTGTTAACTTGGGGGTACCTACTTGTCAAGCCCTTTTAAGAAAGTTAATGTACAAATTCATGTGTCGCCTAGAAGACTCGGACAAT
>NW_011343565.1:0-7007 GCF_000735185.1 Notothenia coriiceps | reverse complement strand
AAATAGGACATATTAAGCTCATTTTCAGGTTCATATAGGTATTTAGTGCCTCTACTGGGACATGTCTCCATGCTTTAATGTTCAAAAAGCTCTATGTTCTTCTCATAATGCCTGTGCTGCAGCACCTCTTTTCACCCTCTGTCTGAAACCAGAGCCCAGTCTGCTCTGATTGGTTAGCTGGCCGGCTCTGTTGTGATTGGTCAACCACTTAGTGTTGGAGCGCTAGCCAATAGAAGTGCAAGTGTGAGATAGAGAGAAACTCCCTCTTGAGGGAAGTTTGGGATATTAGCCTTTGCAGACAGAAACCTATATTACACACTACAGGAAAGGGAAGACCCCAACAAACTAAAATAAGGCACCTCTTAATATATAAAGAAATAGAATATAACAAGAGACATAACGGTGCAAGTAAGATTCAGGAATAAGAAAAAAACACATTTTCTTCATGATAGTTTTTAGTTCATTTGTTTCATGTTTTATTTAGAAACCTGTGTCATGATTTATTTGTGTTTTCCTCCTGTTTTGATTTCCCTTGACTTATTAGTTTCACCATGCTACCACCTGACCTCCTGCACTGTCATCCATCATTCGTCCAAATTTCCGTTTAGTCTTTGATGAATTAAAAATAAGACAATACAGATTATAAAAATTATTTTGAAAGAACATCCATAACGTTCATCTGTTTGCAACTCATATAATTCCAATGACTGTATATTGACTATTCTGCACTGTTTCTATTCTATTTTATTTTATTTACCTGTACTATATTTTATCTGTTTTATAGTTGGAGGAGTCTGTGACCTAAGATTTTCATTGTGATAACTACACTGTGCACACATGACAATTAAAGCCTTGAAACTTGAAACCCACCATACACGTTGAGCGTGGTCTTCCCCTGCCTCTGCAGCCCTGCGTCGGGGATGATGGTCACGGTGTACTCCCCGCTGTCCTCCAGTAGCAGGTCCCGCAGCTCCAGGGCCCCGGTGGCTCGGTCCAGGGAGATCCTGCCGCTGTAGCCCGGCTCCGTGATGTTGGTGCTGGTGGAGGTGATGATGTTCACTCCTTTGAAGCTCCAGCTGACGGAGAGGAAGGGGCTCTCTGGAGCGGTGAGGGTCGTGGAGAACGTCGCGGTGCCGGCAGCGGCTCCACTCAGGGGCCCCGGGGGTAAGATGCCCTCACCTGCACACATACCTGATGACACAAGATATATTTACTTTCTTGTGTTTTGATTTTACTTTATATGTTTTTGCGACATTTTGCCTCAATTTCTTAGAATTTTCATTGCATATTCTTACTTTACTGTATTTATTTATTTTGCTTATTATATATATAGACTTATTACTTTTATTGGACATTGTACTTTAACTCCTTATGTTTACATACACATCTTTATCATTGTATTAGTTGAATTGAACTTTTTTACTAAATACTTTATATAAATACTTAAAACATGTTATGTGGAAACTTCACTTTAAATTCTTATGTTCAGAGAAATATAGTTTTACTTAATAACAACTTTTTATATAAATTATTCATTTTAATATTTTATTGGACACTTTACTTAAGTAAGTAAGTAACATTTATTTATGAAGCACTTTTCACAGACTAAGTCATTAAAACATCAGAAAAAATGAAAATATACTTATTTTATTCTATATTATATTTTTTACTGATTTAACACTGTACTTATGGCTTAAATGGCCATCAATATTTATACAACAATCTATATATTATGCCATTATATTACATATTGTTATGAAATGGCCTGTTGTGGGAAATAAGTACTTTGGTACTTTAAGAACATGTAGATAACATATCATATTAAATGCAGGACTTTGTAACAGAGTAAGAAACCCTAACCTACAATGACACGAAATGCAAAGGAACACTTTCATACTTCTGGTTTAAATAGTAAAATCTTTGTTATTAAAACAACAAAATGAATGATGTTAGTGATATTCTGAATGACCTACCTGACAAAAGAAGCAGCAATCGAGCAGCAGTCCCGAACATCTTGTTGTCCGTGTTGTCTCGTGTCTCTCCTAAATCTAAATTGTGGAGAGTCCCAGGTTCTCCTTCTCTTTTATCGTCCCCCACCCACAGCACAGGACCCACCGCAGCCCCCCCCCACTAGGTAACAAACATTGTTTACGATGCCACTGTGCAAATACTTCAAAATGCCTGAGGGTATATGTTCAGTCAGGAGTACCTGCACTCAGGTTGAGGTTATTTTGTGGAAATGGGCTTTGATCAACCAATAATAGCCAGCAGTGTTTTATTATTTGTCAGGATTTTAATTAAAATCTGCTGGACAAAATGTTTAAAAAAATAATTCTTAACATCCACTTGCATCTTAAATCTAAATCTAGATATTGTCTTTGCGCTGCAGAGCTTTTAATATGTTTGAACATCTTATAAAATATATTCAATTCTCAAACCTAATCTTGAGATAAGTGTCCTCCTTAATCAAAACATCAAGAGAGCACACATGCAAGTTCTTAATCTCAATACATTTAATACAAATTAAACACATCCTTTTATTTTAGGAGAGAAGAAAGTCAAAACGCCTTACGTTACAAACTGAACACTAAAAAAAGATGTATTGAAAGTGAATGGAATTGAAGGTTTCTTGTTTTTCTTGATTGCATTTATTGCAAGACCCTTTGGATAAGATCTTTGGGAACATCTTTCGTCACAGCAGCTCGTTTAAACAAGGCCGAAACACCTTCAAATAGAAAATATAATGGAACTAAAATGTTAAATATATACATGATGACAGTGAAAGATACTATCTGTAGCCTATCAAATAAACACTGAAGGACCAAGTTACAGGTAACAACGTTTAAAAGTAGGATATTATTATTATTAATTTACATTTCTCAAGGTAGCCAAACCCCAACATGAATAGTTCCATCATGTTCACACTTTGAGTACGTATTGTTGTGCTTGTTGGTCCATCACGAGTGCAGGGCGTCTCTCAGTTTGATGAGCTTCTCACTGAGTGCTCTCCTCCAGGATCGTGTTTGAGGAGCAGCGGCCGGGCGTAGCATTCCTCTGGAGGAACGATCAAAGAGGAGACACTCAGCTTCCTCCAGACTCTCCACACACACCACCCTGCCTTCAGAGTCTGCAGGAAGACCACATTAATGATTTGTTTTTAAACTGAAAAAGGGTCTCTTAATAACAATAATAATACTTTTAATTTATATAGCGCTTTTCTAAGTTCTAAAATTCGCTCTAAAAAAAATACAATTCAAACAAAATCAATTAAATTAGAAACATTACAAAGGTAAGAAATACAGAAAAGAGAGCGTTATGATGGCGGAGTAATGATGGGAGGAAGACTAGTCTGAAGAAGTGGGTTTTGAGTGCTTGTTTTAAATATGTCGAGGCTTGTTTAGTTTTCTCCTTCCCTATATATTTAAAAAGTGTTCTGCTGAAACAAAGAGCTGTTCGTGATGCGTCACAAGTGTTTTGTGTCTGCAGGAAGACTTAATTAATGATTTGTTTTTAAACTGAGAAAGGGACACTTTAATAATAATAATAATAATAATAGTGCTTTTCTAACTTCTAGTCATTTTACAAAAATACAATTCTCACTACAAACAAAGATAACTAAATCAGAAACATGACAAATAAAAGCAATACAGAAAAGAGAGCGTTATCATGGCGGAGTTGAAGCTAATGTAGTAGCACTTTGAATGGTTTGGCATAGTTCAAACTAATGTACCTACTGTACATGGTTCTTGTCTGTACCCTCCTGGTTGAATGCACTTATTTTAAGTCGCTTTGGAATACATGTAATGTAATGATGTGGGGAATGGGGTTTAAAAGGAAATGGCTAGTCTGAAGAGGTGGGTTTTGAGTGCTTGTTTGAAATATGTCAATGCTTGTTTTGTTTTCTCCTTCCTTATGCAGAATAAATCTAAAAAGTGTACTGCTGAAACAAAGAGGTATTCATGATGTGTCACAAGCGTCTTCCTGACATGTGAATGTACTGTGTGTGTATACACTGTGTCACCAGCATACATGTGACCTCTCAATAACACTGTGATAACTGAATAACACTCCCTCCCCCAAGACCTCCGTGAGTCTGATTCCCTCACCCTGTTCCAGTCCCGTCTCAAAACCCACCTCTTCAACTCTGCTTATCCTTAAACCCGCCCCTCCCCCCTCTGAACCAACATCCTCCTGACTGCTTTTCTGTTTTTGTTTTGTTTTTGTTTTTGTTTGTGTTTTTGTTCTTGTTTTGTTTGTCGACCTTACTCGTAATGTAAAGCCTCTTTGGGTCTAGAAAAGGACTATATAAATCCCATTTATTATTATTACTGTGCTTTTTAAAGTGGCTCTCACAGTGTAAATGTAATGTTACTCAACCTCTGTTGCCACACTTGTTGTACGCTGGGAGGGATGGAGAGACCTACCCTTTTTTTATGTTTTCAGGGGGGGCCGGGGACCTTTAGTACCAAAAGATTCCTAGAAAGATAAGGTAAACTTAACTACCGGTATGTGCATTTAGTTTCGGCGAAAACTAAAAGGTACCAAGGGGTCAGATTAGAATTTTCCAAAGGGGGGTTCGTTTAGCTTGAAACACTTGAAATAACTAAAGGATAAGTTAAACCAGAAAGTAGAAAGAAAGGGAGGTCAAAGAAAACTATTCCTGCTAAAAGTGAGCAATGATTGAGTCAGAGCTAAACATTTCAGATGTGTGTATCTCACACTGCACTGAAACTATTATTCATGTACCTTTGCTTTTAAATGAGTGTTTTTAAATGTCATTTTATACCATTGCTTTTAAATGAGTGTTTTTAAATGTCATTTCTTAATACGTTTCTTAATGCTCTTAAAGTCTTTTTTTTTTGTAAAGCACGTTGAATTGCCTTGTGTTGAAAGGTGCTATATAAATATACTTCCTTGCCTTTAGTGGGAGATAGCAGGTGAAGAGTTTATGGCGCATAGAAGTGTTTGGCATTGCCTGAAAGCTGGGAACCTGAAGATTAGTTTAAGACGCAGTTTGACAATGTGTGTTAAGATGTTCTATTCATAAATCTGTGAAAAATATTTAGGTTTGGTTTGATAGTTATTAGTCTAGAGAAAGCTTAGAGTTCAAAATATCATGATAGAAGTACATGATGACCATCCTCATACTCTCATAAGTGTAATTAGTTGTTGCAGCAAATGTTGTGATTTGGTGACACATTTTAACGTTTGACCATTTGAGAATCATTGAAAACAGTCAGACTACCACTTTACACACCAAGACCTTTAGGAACCCCACAACAAAACTTTGATTTGGTATAAAACACTTTAAAAAATGTGAAGTTTCAGCAAGAACTGACTTTTAAGCGTTTCCTTTTGGATGAGACTAGAGTTTAATACAGAAACTGAGGTTTTATGTGATACAAAATACATTCTTAACAAAGAGCCACGCTATATCTCTGTACATTTTTATGAGCTCCTTTAGTTATCTTCCAAGTCTGTTAAGTAGTGTAAACACAGTTAAACAGACACACAAACCAAACCCCTCGTTCTATACAATGACTACATCAATAGTGACATTGTTCTGAATCTCAAGACTTCTGCTTCAGAGAAAAGTGATTTATTCATTATAATAGTAAATGTAGTCCCGTATTTTATTGCAAAGTTTAAAGAACAGTTCTCATAGCACTCGTATATTATATTGGTTTGGACAAACAATGAGACGATGTGAAAGATTACATTAGTTTTTTAGTTGCACAATAGACATGAGATTACTGTATAAACTCCTTGTTTAACATTTTTGATTGAAGCCCAATAGAAACTCGGTTGTCTTTTTATTTCAGACCACAAACAAATCAAATGTATTCTTGGAATGTATCAATCGATTATCTAAACAAATGTTGCTCAAAACTGATTATTAGAATACACAATTAAGCCTGCAGTCTGAGTCCTTTACACAAATGCAATGATACATTTGTTTTCACATTTCTAACACTTAGTAAAAAGGTTTATATTTGATTCCTCATTGGTCAGACTTGTGATTCCAGATCAACACAAGTCTGACCTTATTAGATCTTTCAACCAGGACGACCTGTGACCTGTGAGAGCAGCTCCTGCCAAGTCTTATCTGTGAGTTAAATTTGATCCGACTGACATGAAGCAAATCCAGAAAACAAGTTTCTTTTTGACGCCACTTTGAATTGAAACATTCCCATCTGCACTGTAACTTTTATTCATGTATTCTAAACCTGTATTATTTACTATTTGTTTCATGTTCATTTTATTCTCTTCACTTTCTAATGACTGTTTTTAAAGACCATTTTATAATGTGTGTGTATAACATGTCCCTCTAAACATCATGAAAATATCAAAGCTATTCATTTGATGTGTTTTCTATTCTATAATCTAATGTCCTTGTCTCTATCAATTTGTTCTGCTTCACAAAAATGTAAGAGTTGATTGAGAGTAATTAATCATTTTTGAAGAGCACATGCAACACAGAGGCTTTGTAAGTAATTAAATTGTCCCGAGAAACCTGTGAACTCCTTCTGTCCTTGTCCTGGTCTGTCCTTACTCTATGATGAATGATTCCCCTGTGTGAGCATCATAGCCTAATAATATATAAGATCTGACCTGACAACAGTTTAGAGAAGCTACTAAATAAATCTGTACACATGCACACTGCTGTTTGAGGGTCACATACTGTACATTCATGCTATCAGTTATGAATGCTGACAAAGTCCATTTATCTTTCCATAACCCGTGTCATGAAATGTTTATTAATAATACAAAAATATTAATTAGAACATATTACTATAGAGTCCAGTAATAATGTTAACCAGGCTCATGATGTATTGATTTTCCATCCAAAAAGCACAGGAATTGTTTCAAATATTCATCAGTATTTGATATACATTTATAAATATGTTGATGTTGTATCTTGTGATCAATAATTGTATGTCAACATCATAGGAGTAGGTTTAACTGGTTTTACTTTGGTAACATGCTGCCGGGACTTCCTCGTGGGA
>NW_011343564.1:7296-22692 GCF_000735185.1 Notothenia coriiceps | reverse complement strand
AATTCATTTTTCAGTGCGTTGATGGATCCCATTCGTCTGTATCCTTTTTCTTTGTCTGGCTTATTTTTCCTGTAGCTTCTATCATAGACTGTGAACACTGGCAAGTGATCACTGATATCATTGATTAATAACCCACTTACTGTGTGGTTTTCAATGTCATTGTTAAATATATTATCTATTAAGGTGGCACAATGGGATGTCACTCTACTGGGTCTAGTTATTTTCAGAAATAGGCTCAGACTATACATTGTATTGATAACTTCATCAGTAGTTTTGTGCTTGTTAGGATTAAACAGGTTAATATTAAAATATCCACGTATGAAAATAGCTTTGTTATTTATTTTAGAAAACATGCCCTCTATCCAGTCTGTGAACATGTCAATACTTGACCCTGGCGCCCTATATATACAGCCAATTATGACATTTTTTATTTTTTTCCTTGTAGATTTCAATTGTTATACTTTCTAATAGGTTGTCAACCACAGTTGTCATACTGTCCACCACACTAAAGTGCATAGTTGTATCCACATGGCAACTCCTCCTCCTCCCTTATTTGGTATATTTTTGTATCTGAGCTCATATCCATCCAGCTCAAAGTCTATGCCCTTTTCGGTATTGATCCAGGTTTCAGAAATAGCAATAATGTTGATTAGTACATTTATGTAAATATTCTCTGATGTTGTTAAAGTTTGCATACAGGCTTCTGCTATTGTNTTTGTGTCTGAATCTTCAGTTTGACTAACTCTCTTTACACTCGCACAACATATCTCTGACCCAAACCATGTTCTGAACAGTGAATATGAACTGCTACCATCTAATCGGAGATACAGGGTCCCACCATTCAATAAAGTCAGACTGAAGCACTCCTTTGTGCATCAGTCAATCCTCACAGTAAACACAGAGCTAAATCCCAGATCAAATGCACGCTGAAGGTTCTTTGAGCAGCTTTTCTCTCACTGATTGTGCTGTTATGTTAAATGTTTGTTGTTTTTGTTTCATGTATTGTGTCTGGATACTTGTCTGTTGATGTTGGACATGGAGCTGCTGTGACGCAAGTCAAATTTCAGACTTGATCTGACAAATAAAGTATTATCGTATCGTGTAATATATGTTTCCATATTTGAAAAGCACAAGTTTCATTATAACTTTCTTCATCAGTACATTGGGACTTTAGGAGGAAGCTCACCTGACATATGTTCTCCTTTAAGGATGCAGGACCCCCTCGGTCCCTATGATCTTCCTTGAGGGTGACAGAGGATCGTCACAAGCGACAAGTCGTCATTCATGGAGGAGAAGCTTGATCCAAGCAGGACGGCTCAGCCTAAAGAAAAGAAGGTGTTATTGTGATTTGTATGAGTTTTGTATTTTTTCTTGTTTATTGATTTAAGTATTTTGGTTATGGTGGTGAAGTGTTCTAACGAGTTGTGTTTTATATAGATCAAAAAATTGTCCATAAAGGACTTGTGGAATAGCTCTTTTCCGTGAGTATATAATGTTTATATTGTAAATAAAATGTAAATAGCAAATTTTCTAATAAAAAAATTAAATAAAAGAAGGTACAATTTACTACATCCATAAATTAGGGCTCATTTTGTATTCTCATCTGTCAGTTCCTGTAACGATCTGTCTGTGTTTTATTTTGTATTGTCAAGATCTGTCTTTGTTTTCCCGATTTTGAAAGGTGTGCACCCCCCTGGTTATGTCTGCTTCCTTGGTGTTTCTCAAATGTCCAGGATCCTTGGAATTCTACCGAGGCCGGCGTACTTCGTTGCAGGACATTTCGAGGCTGCACATGTGTATCCTCCGCGGTCTTGCGCACGGACCGCGGAAATCGCGCTCCATTTAAGGCGGGGACTCGCATATGAGCACACCTGCACACCCGTTAGCCTAGGAAGGATTCTTGCCTCGCTTCTGAAGGACCTGACTCGGAAGACATGTCCTACTAAGGAAGCGTCCTCGACATTGAGAAACACCCACTGTCTCTGGCCGTTTTTTCAATCTCGAGATACTGGCTTCCAAGCCAATATTTCAAGGATGCTACGTCAAGTGGCGCAGCAGGACCGTTCCAATGTCCAGCATACTTGAATTCCACCGAGGCCGCGTCCTTGGTTATGTCGTGGCGTCCTTAAAATCCCACAATGCTAATAGGCGGGGCCATATGACGCACACCTGCACACTTGCTAGCCTGTTCCACTCTTCGTTTTCCGAATGCCAGGAAGGATTCTTGCCTAGCTTCTGAAGGAAGTGACTCGGAAGACATGTGCTACCAAGCAGGCGTACTCGCGATTGAGAAAACCCGCCGTGTTTCCCTCCGGTTTGATTGGCTGATTGTGTTCACCTGGTGCCCCTTGTGACTTGTTGTGAGTTCCTTGTTGAAGTTGAATGTGTTCACTGGGGAGAGTTCTGCTCTGTATGTGAAGTTGATGGAAGGATTTTGTTCTGAGCGATTTTATGTTTTGCCTTGCCTTGTTTTACTTTGTTTGCCTGGCCAACTGTAAAAATGTGTCTTTGATTCTTATATACATATTTGCATACGTATTTTTGTATACATTTGTTTTTATATTCAGGATTGTGGGAAACGGTATTTCGATCTATCTGCCTGTACACACAAACTGGAAGATTGACAATAAAGTTGACTTTGACTAGTTCGCAAATTACGTTTTTTTTTGTTTTCAACCAATCGTCTGCATTTGGGTGCTTGTACCTTGCCCTCCAGCCATGACAGTTCCTGCAAGCATAAGGAGAAGAAGAGGAAAAAGGGCTGACCTCTGATTCTGTCGACTCCTTCTTGTCCTCGGCTTGAGGAGCATCAATGTCTGCTGACGGTGTTTCCTCCAGCGTGGGTTCAGGTGATGGAGGTGCTGGAGGGGAGGGGGCAGGAGATTTGGGAGGAGGGTCTGTGGTGGAGCTGGAGGATACCTCTGTTGAGCTGGAGGCTGTGGGCTGCCGAGTCTTTGATTTTAAAGATGGCGGTCCAGCATCTGGAAGTAAGAAAGACGTGTTAGAAAAAATAGAATAAGGCAGGGTAAAAATACAAGATTAAAAGAAACGATGTTTTGGAATAAATTAATATTATTGGATTTGATCAAATGCAGCAGCAAACAGAAATTGAGGTTAAACAATTGTTTATTAGAGTCAACACAGAGCAGGGGGGTATACTACGAAGCAGGATTTTCACTTAGCCGGCTAACTTCAGGGAAACTGGGGTTCCGGTCCTAAGTATTATTTTAGAGGCTGTATTCACCTTGCAGGTGCAGGTGGCTTTATCCTGGTGTGTTTAAGTCATGGATGTTTAAAGTTTAACTTCTTCATATGTCTAATATATAGTTGACTTTTCATTCAGGAAGTATGACGCTGCGCTGTCAGTACGCTTCTCCATGTTTGTGATTGGTCGAATGCTCCAAATACCACCCCTTTCATGTGAAGCGCACCTAACTAGAGAGGCACGGCTGGCTTGAGCGTCCACTTGATAACCTGCGTCGTAGTACCGTTTAGTGAGAGCGCGTATGTTTTGGATTAGGCCAACCGGCTAAGTCAAACATATCCAGGTTAGGTTGAACCAGCTTCCTAGTACAGGCCTCTGGTCCATCCCAAACTTTGTTTTTGTTATCTAGATTCTGGATCATTTAAAATCATATTTTAAAATCTAAAATAATCTTTACTTGTCTGCAAATTCAGATCTGAAGATGTGATGCGAAACATTGCTTCAGTTTGACTTATTTTAACATTTTAAAGTTATTTTCAAACAAAACAAATGCACACAATGAAAATGATTATTATATGCTTATAATGCATTCCACTATTGTATAAATATAGACTGTTGTAAGATGATTCACTTACCTGACTGAGGAGCAGGATTTGAATTGTTCTTTAGTGTTTTGACCTGTGGCAAGAGAGACATATTTATGTAAAAGTGACGGCATAACAACATCACCGTTAAAACGTCCTAATTCATGACGTGAATTAAAGTGTACAATATCTGCCTCTGAGATTTAGATGAGTCTAAAGTAGCATTCAATTGAAATTCTACAGTAAATAAAAGAATTACAGATGTACTAGTCAAAGTCAAAGTTATTGTCAATCTTTCAGTTTGTGTGTACAGAGAGATCGAAATACAGTTTCCCACAATCCCAAATACAAAAACAAATATATATACAAATATGTGTGCAAATATGTGTATCCTATATATACACAATCAAAAGACACATTTATACATATGCACACATTAAGACCTAAATAAAAGCACAACAATCAATATATACAAAAATAACAGTCACTTCAATATTTTTGAAAATGTACATTAGTGCAAGACTGTCCATAGCAGCGCAAATAAAAAAAGTGTCTGTCTGTCTGTCTGTCTGTCTGTCTGTCTGTCTGTCTGTCTGTCTGTCTGTTGTTGTGTGTGTGTGTGTGGTGTTACTACAGATTCAACAGAGGTATATTTACCTTTTTCTTGGGGCCCGCTGAGGCCTCTGCCTCCATACAGTACTCCAGGATCTTCTGAGTGGGTTTCCTCTTCCGCTTCCTCTCCAGCACAGGAGCGCTTCCTGTGAAATAAATGTAACACAGAAGACTCAATGCATTGTTGCATATTTAAGTCAGTGTTAAGCAATCGTTTTAGCTTAAGACCCTCTGGAACTCCCTCCCTCTTGAAATCATCACCGCTGAAAACGCAATCAAAACACATCTGTTTGTCAGGGCCTTCAGCCTCAGTTAACTCTCTCCTCTGCATTTTTGTTACCAGTTTTTTTTATCTTCTTATTTTCTCGTCCCTGTTGTTTGCATTTTTGTCCCCCCCACAGCCTCTCATCTTATTGTAAAGCGTCCTTGGGTTTCTTGAAAGGCGCTTATAAATCCAAGTTATTATTATTAAGCATCATAGTTTGCTAAGTTGCTAAGTTTTGCTAAGGTCCAATAAAGGAAAACCTAATCTTCCAGGATAGAATCTTTAACAACAAATGTTCTTCTTAAAGTTAAGGCCCTTAGACAAGAGACTCAAACACTTCCTTACTCACCGTTGCCTTTGACGAGGCCTTCTGACAGCAAATGGTCAGCTTCAGGAGGAGGGGTTAGTGTGTCGATGGAAAGTACAGGTGCATCTTGGGTAGATGTGTTTTCAGTGTTGGGAATCTGTAGTGCAGACGGTGTTGTTGTAGGAATTTCCTCAGGAGGTGGCGTCTGTATCTCAGGAGGCAAATTCAAGGAGGGGTGGTCGTCCTGTGAGCTGCTGTCAGATCCCGGGTGTTCGGACATAACGGGTTGAGTTTCCTGTAGAAACAAATTACTTTATTTAATTGTCATTCATTGATAAAAGGTTCATGTGTAGCCCGAGACGTGATATTGAAGGCTTAATGCCATAGCATTATGTATTGTAACAACATATGTTATAAAGTTACAACAGATCATACTTTGTATGAGTTTTACCTTTCCAATCAACTGGAGAGGCTTTTTGATTTTCTTCCTGGTGGAGAAAATCTGATCATACTCTTCAGTCCATTCAATCAGTCTCTTGCTTGGTTTTCTTATTCGTTTGTGTGCTGAAAAATATATATAAGGAAATACACTATATGTTTTAGTATTTGTTGGTTATAGTGTGAAATGAAGTAGAATAAATTAGAAGACTTTCATATATCTTATCGCTCTTCTACCTTGGCACCACTATTTGTGAGAGTTAGCCTAACTGCTAACACGTAGCAATCAAACAAAGAACAGTTGCTTTGGACACCTACAGTCTAATGTTGCCTTCAAATGGGTCTTGTTAAATCTGTTTACAAGAAGAATTCAAATGAACACCCCCCTCTCAGAGAGATATTCTAAAATCTGAAATTACATCAGTGACATGACATGTTGTAAAATGGCGGGGGCTATGGACATCTGGCTGGTTATCTATAAACAACCGCAGTACCTGAGTTCTTGGTGTGGTTTCCTGTCATTATGTTGTTGTAGCAACTTCTTTGTGCCAAGTTTACACCAAAATTGAGTAAATACATGGAAAACCTTTAGCTAAGGAGATGGAAGCAACTAACCAAGAAAGGCAAGAGTTGGTCAAAGTCCTGAGCTTGTTGATTTGAGAAACATACAATAACTACAATTTATTGTTGTCTTAACAGCACTTGAATGCACCAAATATGTGGATCAAATTGTGCTTTAGTTACTTTGGGCTGACAATAAACTAGTATTACCTTTTGGAGCCTTGTCACTTCCTCCAGTGTCGCGCATGAAGCTCGTGGTCGTCTCAGTACCATCTGCAACGAGGCCATTTGGCTGTTCCAGACACAGCGTAGTGTCACATCCCCTCTGCTCCAAAGGCACCATGTTCTGTAGATTCTCATTTACTCTACTCCACGTATCATCCTCCTCCCCAACTACTCCTTCAGCTCCTCCAGCGTGCCTCTCCCAGCTGCTGGCCTCTATGCCAAACAGTGACTTGTCTCTTGACGAGCAATCGAGTCCTGATGAAGAGTCTGTGGTCGGCAATGACTCCAGTCCTGGGAAACCAGGGCCAGACCTGGCGGGACGACAAGGCACCTCACGGTTGGCTTTCTTTTTTACCCTAGTTGAGCTGATTCTTCTTTTATAGGGCCTCTTGGATGTCTGACTTGTGCTCCCCTCATTGTGTTTGTTTTCAACTTTGTCTGGACTTGAATTTGAATCATTTTTAACCTGTTTAATTTGTGGATCTTGGCCTGCGGATGTAGCCTCCCCAGGCATCACTAAAGGTTCCTCCTTCACATGTGCACTTGGTGGCCCAATGTCAAGCTCTAAAGGGGTCCCCTCTCGCTCTCTAGTGTCATGCAAGTCCTTCAACATCATGAGAAAAGTGCTGAACTTGTAGCTTGTGTCTGCTTTGAAAGAGATGGGTTTACCTTCACCCTCATTTGTCAGGGACTGGAAGGATACCTCCTCAATATTTTTAAAGGAATTGATAAAAGAAAATGGTGAGGAAGGTGCAGACGACGAGCGCTGCATGTCAGAGGATTGATCTTCATTCTTTGCCTTTACCCTAGAAGTAAGGGGTATGAAGTCCATTGGAGGAGTTGAGGATATGGAGAGATCTTCATCTTCACTCTTCACATCCAAGTCAGCTGAATCAGGACGTGTCAAAGGGGAAGTGCTAGAGCTAGAAGTGTCCTGGTCAAAATCATTGTCAGTACGAGTTTTGATTTCAGTGCAAAAGTCCAGTTTGGAGTTAGATGCAGAGTTGCATGCCACATGCTCAGTTGTTTTGTATAGATTTAAGAGTTCTTTGTGCTCTGCCTTCTTTCTGACTTTTTCTCGCTTTGTTTCTTCCACCTCCTGCATGGCCTTCAGGGCTCGAGTCATCAACCGACCGCTCGCTGGGAGGTGAGTAGGCTGCTCATGGAGTACGATTCTATTGACTTCATCTGAAACCAGCTTTAATTTGGAGACAACTTTCTTGGCTTTTACAGAAGATGGAGTTTTATCAAAAGCTGTACTATTGGCAGAGGTCATTTTTTGTTCTGAGTTGCCTAACTGGTCTGTGGTCATGCTTGATTCATTGGATGCAAGAGTCTTCCTACCTTCTGATTGGTTTGACAATGAGTAAGTCATGTTGCTTACATTTAAAACTGGTACCCTTTCCGATTCTTGACTACCCAACTCATCAAGCACATTTGCCACTTTGGATGTAACAATAGGTTTATCGTGTAAGGATTCTGACGAGAGACGGAGGACACCTGTCCCACCACTTGCTTTTACCTTCTTAACTGAGATCTTTATGGATTCTGAACTGACTGCACGATCAATGGAGATACTTGCCTTGCCGTTCACCCAATCTGATTGTTTAGAGGACATTTCAGGTACTTCAGCATCTGGTATTTCATCCTTTGTACATCCAGGTTGGTCATTGGGATTAAGGGTCACAGTGGAGTTAAGGAACTTCTTACCCTTCATGTCCTTGCGTATTAATTTTACAAAAGGTAGCCTACACTTGGAGAGTAGACTTGTTTGCATTTCTAGCCTTGCTATTGGGTCAAAAGCATCAACATTTAACCTGGCTGATGAAGTATTTTCTTCTGCCATGTCAGAAACCCTTTCGATTACTTCGACCTTGTTATTAGCCTCTGTCTCTGAATGTTGAGTGTGAATGATCTTCTTAGCACTCAACCTTTTACGCTCCTTTCCTTCTGCTTGGTCAGAAACCTTGTCGATTACTTGGACCTTTTTATTAGCCAGTGTGTCTGAATCTTCAGTTTGACTAACTCTCTTTACAATCAACTTCTTTCTTTCTTTTTCTTCTGATTGGTCAGAGACTCTGTCAATTGCTTGGACCTCTTGACTAGCCACCAAGTCTGAATGTTGGGAATGACTGATTCTCGTTGCACACTGCTTTCTCTCTTTCTTTTCTGCTTGGTCCGAAACCCTGTCGATTACTTGGACCTTTTTATCAGTCTTTGTGTCTGAATCTTCAGTTTGACTAACTCTCTTTACACTCGACTGCTTTCTCTCTTTCTTTTCTGCTTGGTCAGAGACTCTGTCAATTGCTTGGACCTCTTGACTAGCCACCAAGTCTGAACGTTGAGTATGACTGACTATTTTTGCACTCAACTTCTTAATTTTCATTTCTTCTGATCGGTCAGACATTCTTTCAACTACGTGGACTATTTCATCAGACATTCTGTCTGAATGTTTAGTTCGACTGAAGCTCTTTACACTTAACTTTTGTATTTGTTTATCTCCTCTTTGGTCAGAAACCCTGTCAATTGCATGGATATTTTTAGTAGCCAACATGTCTGAATGTGGATTTTGTCTGACTGTCTTTACACGAAGCGTTTTACTTTCCTTTTCTTCTGATTGGTCAGACATTCCGTCAACTACAGTGTACTTTTTATCAGCCATTGTGTTTGAATGTTGAGTTAGACTGGCTCTTTTTTTACTCAACCTTTTACTTTCTTTTTCTGCTGCTTGTTCAGAAATGCTGTCAATTTCATGGACCTTTTTATTGACCACCGTGTCTGAATGTAGAGTTAGACGTGCTCTTTTTTTACTCAACATTTTACTTTCTTTTTCTTCTGCTTGGTCAGAAATGCTGTCAATTTCATGGACCTTTTTATTGACCATCGTATCTGAATGTTGAGTTGGATTGGCTTTTTTTTTACTCAACTTCTGACTTTCTTTTTCTTCTGCTTGGTCAGAAATGCTGTCAATTTCATGGACCTTTTTATTGACCATCGTATCTGAATGTTGAGTTGGATTGGCTTTTTTTTTACTCAACTTCTGACTTTCTTTTTCTTCTGCTTGGTCAGAAATGCTGTCAATTACATGGACCTTTTTTGTAACCATTGGTTCTGAATGTACAGTTGGATTGGCTTCTTTTTTACTCAACTTTTTACCTCTTTTTTCCTTTGCTTGGTCACAAATCCTATCAATTTCATGGACCTTTTTATTATCCATTGAGTCTGAATGTTGAGCTTGACTGCCTCTCTTTCCACTCAACATTTTACTTTCTTTTTCCTTTGCTTGGACACAAATCCTGTCCATTTCATGGACCTTTTTACAAGCCGTTGAGTCTGAATGTTGAGTTTGAATGACTCTCTTTGCACTCAACTTTTGACTTTCTTTTTCTTCCGATTGGTCAGAAATCCAGTCAATTACTTGGACCGTTTTACCAGCTATTGGGTCTGACTGTTGAGTTTTGCTGTATTTCTTTACACTCAACTTTTTTCTTTGCTTTTCTTCTGCTTGGTCAGAAATCTTGTCGATTACATGGACCTTTTTGCTAGCTGTTGTCTCTGAATGTTGAGTTTCACTGAATGTCTTTACATTCAACTTCTCACTTTCTTTTTCTTCAATCCAGTCAATTACTTGGACCGTTTTACTGGCCATTGGGTCTGAGTGTTGAGTTTTGCTGAATTTCTTTACACTCAACTTTTTTCTTTGCTTTTCTTCTGCTTGGTCAGAAATCCTGTCGATTGGATGGACCTTATAATTAGCCATTGTGTCTGAATGTGGAGTTTGACTGACTGTCTTTACACTCAACATTGATTGATCATTGAAAATGAGTGGGCTGGGTTTTATGTTTTTTTTAACATGTGACCTACCCAATTGATCCAATGGTAAGACTGTAACAGGTTCAATTGTATTACAGTCTGTCTTTCTATCCTTTGAATATCTACACTTATCAAAGGGCACGTCTAACTTATCAAAGACCAGTGAGCTCTGCTTGTCTGACAACCCTGATAGGTCATTGGTACTGACAGATGTACTAAAAGGCCTATTAGCAACCTTTGTGTTAAAACACTTAAAATGTCCTGGCTGTTTATGTTGTAGATTTGTTTCAGCAGGTACCAGAGTGTTATGCTTTTCTGAAAACCATGAATGCTCTGTGGGACTCGCAGTTGTACCCAAAGACGTATTAGCCACCAATGTGTTTTTAAACTTCAAATGTTGTGGCTGTTCAGTTATCAGATTTGATTCAGCCGGTTCCAGAGTCTTACGGTTGTCTGACAAACTTGACTTGTAAGGGGTACTGCTGGTTGTTACAAACGGCTTCTTAGCAATCACAGTGTTTTTACATTTCAAATGTACTGGCTGTTCAGGTGACAGTTTTGTTTCACCAGGAGTCTTATGCCTGTCTGAAAACCCCAGCTGCTCACTGGAGGTGGAGAAACTAGTAGGAAGTAGTGACTTTTTACTTGCTGCAAATGAGTTTTTTTTCTTACAGGGCACCTTACTGAAGAGAGTGCGGTCCGACTTTGAACTGGTTGTTTTAGGTCGTCTGTCTTTGCCTGATTTAGTGAACCAAAGACCAGTCTGAATCTCTGGCTGCTTCTTCACTTCTTTAACAATTGTGACCAGTGGCTGAGTTGTAGTAAGCTTAGACTGACGTTCAAGTGCTTTAGGACACAAAATCTTAGGGACAGAGTCGATGTCAGAATATGGGCACTCTCCATTATCTCTCTCTGATTGGTCAGGACTATTACGCAATGTCTTTGACTTTTTGGAGTGTTTACTACAACTGTCCTTTGATGATTTACTTGGTTGCTTCTTTCCAGATGATTTATTTAAAGTGCTTGGCTTTGCTGGAGTTGTAATTGGGGGTGAAATGGACCCATTGGTCATGTAGAAAGTCTCAGGAAGGGTCGGTGAAGTGGAGGGAGTAAAAGTTGGATTGGCCTTGCGCTCTGTCTCCGGTGAGAAACTGTCTTGAAAGTCATCGTCTATGAACGAAGGAAAGGAAGAAGACATTTGGTGTCTTGCTTGGACAACAAATTCAGCTTCTGCCACACTGGATTTCCATGAGTCCTGTAAACGCTTTGCAATCTACGGAAAGATAAAGGCAAACACTGCTCAGTATTTTTATACATAGCAGTATAAAGAATAATGTGTTTATTGCAATGTTAGTTATTCCTGACCAAGTCTGAAAACATAATTGTTGTTGTCCAACATGATGATAACCAAGCAATGACGATGCTTTAGACCAACTTTTTATTAGGGCATGCCGAGAAGAAGTATTTACAGTGTTTTTGTAGTTCTGCTCCCGTTGCTTCCCCTTCCGGCGCAGTAGGGGGAGCTGATCGAATTCAAAGCCTCCGTGGAAACTGTGAGTTGATTTTTCCTCCACCCAGGTTAGCTCCAAAGGCTCCCCAAAGGTCCTGACATGGTAGAGCCGACTGGGCCGGTCACTGGGCTCTAAGACAACAACAAACATCAGTTTCAATCTCATGATACTCAGATTAAATACACATTGTTCTGTACAGAAAGTACATAAGTGCATCAACTAAGCAAAGGAAGCTTTAAAATCCAAGAAAACTAACAGTACAGGTTGATGTAATTAGGACTGCAAGAAACTATTATTTTAATTGATGCATCAGTGAGATAGTCAGTCTATAAAAAAAGTCAGAAATTGGTAAAAATTGTCAATGAGTGTTTAAGAGCCCAAGATATTTAATTGAATATCAAAGACAAGTACAGAAACTATAAAATCAGTGGGATCAGTCAAACCAATTGGCCATTTTCTTAAATAGTAAACAATAAATGTATGAATCAGTCTTTGCAACTATAGATGCAACTTATTGACAAATGATTCAAAAGTAATGTATAGTGAAAAATGAGTTAAATTAAGTAAAATTCCGTGTTTGATAGAAAAAGGTAAAATGGGAGACTTTAATTCTATATTTTACAATCTAACTTAAGGATTGTATTAGATGTTTTCTGGTATCGTGGTTCCTCCACTTGGCAACCTGACCAAATATGGCAATTGGCCAGCAATATGGTATGTCATAAATTATAATCTAAGACTATCTTGTTATTCTTTTTGTGTATTTTTGAATCACCCATCAGTTTATGCTATCAGCTGCTGATGTCTAATACAGGCGACCAAACAATCCACAGTGTACCACAAGGAAAACAATCATTGTACATTGTAGGTAATCACATGAAGTCAACAATGTCTCAGGCCCACCTTTCACTTTGTGATAGATTCCCTGTGCGGGGTCAACGGTCACCTCGCAGGGCCACCATGGTCTTCGGTTTAACTTTGCCCAAATAACTTCACCCTCTAAGAACTTCAGAGATGGCACAGCCTTTTTCTTGAAGCTGTTCTGCTGTTCAACATGACAATAAAGACAGAATATTACAATAAGACAAATTAGATACTGTTTTGTGTTCTGACCTATTAAGAGCTACAGGTGTGTTGGTTGAGCTTGTTATGTCATTTAATTGTCTGTGTTTACTGTATTGCATCCAAAATAATCTGGCCCTTGTGCACTCCTTGTGAGAGGAGTCAAATGACTTTAAAACATTTTTTTCTACTCATTTCAACCAAACACATAATTGAGAACACATGTTAGGTTTCAATGGAGGCCTGGCGGTCACTTAACCATTGACGGATGGTTTTTGTTATTTACTTATTTACAGAATAAACAGAGGCTGCCCCCAAATATATATATCCTGGTGTGGGCCTCTCCATCAAAACACCACGTACACAACGCTAGACACTACCGGTCACACTGGTATTGTGCATGCTGGCTCACTGTCACATTGTCATAATTTACTGGGGCATTAAATAGAACAAAGCCATCACAATGTCTTTAGCAACACCAAGGCTTTTCTTACTCAAACAAGTCAAAATGCTGTGTTAACATTGATTGATCTGTGAGCTGTTTTCCTGGGGAACTTGACGAAACATTGATTCACAAAAACAGATGCATCCAAGTTGTTATTTGTTGTTGTTTTGCTTTGGCTTTAGTGTCACCTCCTGAGCAGTGCCACGTTTTAGTGTGAATAATCTGCACCCAAAACAGGCGGAGAAACAAAAGCAGAACTTGTGGCAATGAATAAGCATTATGTTACAGGTCGTTTGCGGTAATATATGAACCCTGTGGAGGGTAGCCTCAGCGCTGACAAAACATATCCATATATGCAACACATAAAGTTTATATTAAATGGTTATTTTGGTCAAATAAATAATCTTTGTATAACTTTTATTTGGGGGATAATTATGCTTTATGTTTTTGGACTACATTTCCCATAAAGCTTTGGGGAATGTAAACAGGAAGTAAAACATTTTCATCTTCGAAGCACCATTTGGCATTGACATTTCAGCAAATTCATACCATTAAAATAGTGCAGAATAAGCAATTAGCAGTCCCTGTTTGCAGCGTACAGAAAATGATCACTTGATTACTTTGATACTGAAGAAAGTCTATGATTTCTGAGTGGCTTTATGAACATTTACTGAAAAGACAATGATATGCTTGCGTGGCGTAAGACACACTGAATGTAAAAACGCGTTCATCATGTCTGTGTGTTGAGATCTGACAAAGTTATTACTCAGAGAGGAGGTGTGATTTTTGCCATCAGGCCCTAAGGGGTTTTCAGGTACTTGCATTGCCTCCATGAACTGCCGCTCTGCAGCTGACTGTCTGATACTGCTGACAATAGGTGATTAGGCCAAATCAGCTTTCAATCCACAATAACTAACTTTCTGTTCACACCTGTGCCTTTCACATTTTGCATAGTCTCACCCTTCAGTTCTCCTCACAGTTTGAAAACCTCTAGAGAAGCTGACCTTCAGTTCTTTGTAAAAAATAAGTAAGAGAGTATTTATTTATCAATGACCGAGCTACATTTGTGGAGCTCTGACATCTCTGAGCCCACACATTATTCACAATGAGCGACATTCTGGTGAAAAACAGTGCATGTGTTCAGTATTTACAGTAATCCAGCAACATGGTAAATAAGTTCTAGTATTTTAGTAGACAGAAGGCGCGTTCACACCGCAGTACTTTTCCCACTTTAGTTCATGCAAACTTAGTTCATGAGAACTCTTTAGTTCTCATGAACTAAGTACGGATCGCGTTCACACCGGTCAAGTTCCTGGAGGGAGGATTAGGCAAATGAAGCCGCTGACGTCACTTCTTCTTCTTCGGGTTTACTGGCAGGCCGCAAACAACTTCACGGCGTCTACTGCCACCCGAAGTCTTCGGGCGGAAGTCCCCGGAGTTGGGGACTGGCTTCAGTAGAAGCTGCTGGGACTCCCAGCAGCGATTACACACGTCATCTATTGCACGTATGTCCGTCCTGGGAGAGGGATCCCTCCTCTTTTGCTCTCCCTGAGGTTTCTCCCATTTTTTCCCTTTAAACTGTGGGTTTTCTCCGGAAGTTTTTCCTTGTACGATGTGAGGGTCTAAGGATAGAGGGTGTTGTTTTTTCTCATACTGATATTCTGAACAATCGTGCTTATTGTATAAGCTGTAAAGTGTCTCTACTGTAGGCTATTTTTATTATATGTACAAAACTTTGGCTCGACCAAAAATCGTTTATAAATGTGCTATATAAATAAAACTTGATTTGATTTGATTCTACTGAAGCCTTCCGAGTAAATCGCCAGAACGACGACACCTCCTCATCTCCACCGCTCCCATGTTTTCTTTTGTGTTGCCATAAGTTAGTCTCTCTGCGTTTGTGCGCTGGGCTAGTGCTAATGCTAATAATGCAATGCGAGGATAATAAAATGGCGGCTTCACAAAACCTTTTTGGAGTTTTACGGGGCGTGGTTTGCAATCCGCCCAGCCAATCAGACATAGGAACCTTTTTCTCCCACGAAAGTATCTGCTCTCTAGCAGGGGTAAAAAAAAAAAAAAAGGGGGTAAAAAGTTTCTGATGAACTCATTTTAGTGTGAACGCGACATTTCTGAACTACATCGGAACTAATGGGAAGAGTACTGCGGTGTGAACGCGGCTAGTGTGTTCTTGTATTTTATACCTAATCAGTCAGGGATCAACACTTCCAGTTCGGAGTAGTATTCCTTTCTGAGCCAGATTTACAATGTGTATAGTTAAACATCCCCTCAATTTATTAGGGGTGCACCGAATGGGAAATTCTTGGCCGAAACCGATACCGAAAATAGGAAACAGTTGCCGAAGACCACA
>NW_011343564.1:0-7262 GCF_000735185.1 Notothenia coriiceps | reverse complement strand
GCCGAAAGGCCGAAAATGATTAATAGAAATATATAATATAATGTATACATTTTTTACCAATGTTGTTCAGCTACCTGATTATGGAAAAAGGCAAACTTAACTTAAATAATAATCACTATTATGGGTCCATAAAACATTTATTCAGCACTTTTGAATGCATACAGTACATTAATTCCAAGTCAAGTGCATTTTCTTTTCTCTGTAGGATAACTACAACAAAGTGCATTCAGAACAAAGCCAAGGTGCTTTAAAACTGCATAAACATCTAGGCCAGTAGGCCTACAACAAAATAGTGTAAATAAAGACTGTAACAGCCAGGCCTTCAACAACAACAAATGCATCTATAAGTTTGGTAACCTAACGTGTTGTTGTGATGACGTAATCAAAATGCGGCGACAAGCACGGCGTGCTACCGTGCTCGCGGCTGGCTCACAGCCAACATATCTGCCGCTTGGAGATATTTCAAAATATCAGAGAAAGAGGCGCGGATTGCAATTTGTAAAATGTGTTCAGCTGACATTTCTCGAGGGGGTGTAACTGCAAAGACTTTCACCACTTCGGGATTACTCCACCACTTGAAATCAAAACACCCGGACAAATATGCGGAGTATGATCAACGTAACCCTGTTCTCTGACATTCGGTGATATTTTTTCGGTGCTAAAACCATTTCGGCCGAAAGCCGAAAGGGCCTTTTTAACCATTTTTGGCCGATAATTTTCGGTGGCCGAATATTCGGTGCATCCCTACAATTTATCATATTTTTGGATATGAAATTGTGTCCATCTATATGTATGTATATACTATACTATACTATAATACACTTATAGTGAAGTTTGCCTTGTTGTGTCACACCAAGTTGGAATATAATGTCTACCTGATGGCGGTGTGACAATAAAACCTGAAAAGCTGTTTACTTGGAGTAATAACTGGAAAACTTGCCATTGAATGCCTTGTGGGACTATCGTCCAGCAGGAGCAGCTCTGAGCCGCTCTCCCACTCGTCATCCGAGCCGTCCCAGTATCTCCGGCGCTGACCCGAGGACTGGGACCGGGTCACCACCTTGGCTGAGGACAGGGTAGCATCCTTGGAGTCTGAATTCACGTTTCCAGGAGTGGATGGGATCAGATTCTCCGGCCTGTCGTGTTTATCCAAGCCTCTGTCCAGAGGGGACACTGCGTCCTGCTCTTCATCGTCATCCTCAAACAAAGAGGACTCAAAGTGGAGGAAGCCGTTAGCAAAGGGGCTGTTGCTGTCCAGAGAGAAGGCCGGGCTGGGCGGGCCTGAGAACAGACCTTCTGTCTTTTTCTCCGAGACGTCAGGAGCTGCAGGTATGTCTCGACTTCTACTCTGGACCACAGGTTGTTTTGGTCCAGAAGAAGAGCCACAATAGCTTTCCTCCCTGCTTGTGTTCTGGCTGCCAGAATAATCCCCGCTTGTGCAGTCAGCCCAGGAGTCCGTCTCCATCTCCTTCCCCCTCTCCTTCTTATTCCCCCCCCACTCCCAGCTCCTTTCCGGCTCCCTCACCGGCAGCACCAGGTCCGGCTGGCTCACCATGGAGGTGAGATGCTGCAGCCTCCTGAGAGGACTGTAGGATGAAGAGGAGGAAGAGGAGGAGTGCTCCGTTTTTGTAAACCCATACATGGATGCATGCTTGAGGGAGGAGGCAGACATGTTTAACCCAATCCTGTGGTCATGGTGTCTGGAGGCGGCGAGGTCTCGCCCGGGGGTCAAAGGGCAGCCGGACTGATGAGTCTCTCTGCCAGGGCCTGGGTGAGGCCCACTCATGCTGGCATGGTTCCTCCCTGTGACACAAACAGAGAATTGTTAGCATACCAAAACATTTTTAAAAAAATCTAAGTTTGGTTGACTATTAAAACACCTGCAAATTGTTGCTAAAGCTTGTTAGACTGACATTTGTTTTAATTAATGGTATATTTTATAATCCTACAATTATCCTCAAAGAAAGTACACTTCATCCATGTTTCATGTTTATTCTCAGCATATCCCTACAATCTGTGTTACATCACTGCAGCTTGATCAAAGTTATCCCAGGCAGCTGGTGATGAGATATATTGAAGAAAAAGCGACACAGCTCTGACCTGAAATCCGTGAAAAACAACCCAATTTGCTTCACATGATGATCATCAGAATACAACGTAAACAGACTCACTGACAAAGAGCGGGTCGACCTTATATGAGATTATTTGGGAGAGATTCTGCGCAAAACATCACAACAGCCGCTGTAAAGCCTTTGAGGAAAATTATCGCGATGTGATGAAAATGACATCAACACGATAAGGTCATCAGCCTGTAAACTCGTGCATACTGTGGACTCACAGAATAAAGACGATCAATGACAGCGTGTCATGTTATAACATCTACCCGTCGTTAAACAAGCCGGCTGCAGCCACCAACTGGAATTAAAATGGACCCATTCGTGCACGCGCGTGTGCATAGGTGTGTGCCACTGCATGTGTGTGTTAGTGTGTGTTGTGTTTGTCGATCATGGCTTGCAGTGGCTTCCATGCTTGCACGAGAAGAGAAACACTTAATGCTACATAATACCACGAGACGACACAAAACAAGTTCACCAACACACACACGCTCACGCACACACACACTTCCCTCCCCGACAGATGCAGGCTATGTGTGCATCAAACAACAGAATCACGGAGAAAACGCCAAATGACACGGGATCCGTCGCAAGAATCTTACCATTCTGATGTCGTTCAGCGCAAACATGACCCTCAACCCGCTCATTTTGCCCATTAAATGTGCCAATTTCCAATTTTGTGAAAGCGGATGAGGAGAGTCCCAGCGGCAATACTACTAGGCCTGGATCCTGTGAAACGTACTCTCTCACTGCCCCCTGCACCTCCCTCCTCCTCCTCCTCCCCCTCCTTCTCTCTACATGCGCTAAAGCCTGGTCCAGCGGCCCCTGGAATTAGAGATTCAGGCAGCGACACTCCCCCTTCTGCTTTGAGATAACTACTTTATATTTCGCCGTGTATACATCCCTGCTCTGTTGAATGGCTGTTTCCTGCCTGCAGACTCTGAAAGTCAGCCCCTCTCTCTGTGCGCACTGCCAGGCGTCACTACTGCCTCCCTCCCCAGCCGGTCCACAGCATAGAGAGCAGAAGGGGCCGTAAATCGTTTTTCCTAGAAATAAAAACTAAGAAAATCTGAGCTGGCAGCCACCTATAAAAGAGAAAACACACCAGACGTCCACATGACACCTCTAAAAACTGGCCCCGCCCCTCTTCTTAATTACCAGCATCAATTATTAACCTAAACCAGGCTGCCATCACCAACATGTCACATGCCAAAGTTGTGCCAACAAACTGGCATCTCATACACCACCAACCCCCTCGAAACGCACTTGGTCAGCACACTAAATAAGACGAAATAAATAAATGGAAGTCATTCAAAATGTCCTCCACTAACACGTCGGAAAGGCAGAGAAATTGTGCAGCAGGCTACCCGGAAAAACAGATGGGTTTCCTTTCCTGAGACGATTTGCTGTGTAGTCTGCACACCCGGTCCCTTCAAAATGGAGTCCTCCAGTCCAGCCTTTAGTGGAGGAAAAAAAAGCAGGCCACAAAGTGTTAATGCAAGCTCGATATAAAGTTCAGCCAGCCACGGAGGGACTGAGCCTCTCTCCTGATCCCTGGAGCTGTTTCTGAGTCCTGGGTCCTGACAGGAACATGTTCCCTACATGCTGTCCCTGTCTCATGAGCGTGTGTGCCACGACAAGAACAGGGGCTCCTCTGGTGTGTGTGTTTGTGTGCATGTGTGTGTGTGTGTGTGTGTGACAAACGCTCGTCTAAAAACATTAAATGGCACTTTAAACGTCGTCTGTGCTGTTTTTTGGTTACTGGTTTTGGTGCAAATGAAGGGGGGAAAACACACGGTTTCTTTTTTTTCCAGAAACGAATGGGTGAGAGTAGCCTACTGCAGCTCCTCGGCCGGGGAGAAGGAGCTCTGCTTTGGTGTATTGGATTTGTAGAGTGAGATTTGTATAATTAGAGACGATATGTCAGTGGGGACATGGGAGGGTGGGTATAGGGGGGGGGTTCAGGTGTAGAAGAAATCCCCCCACACACACACACACACTTCACTCTTGTCACCGGGAGGCGGTGTGATATGGGAAAACGGCGGAAATGAGCGACAGAGTCGCAACACAGAAACACTTCCTCCCCTGCAGAATGAAGCTCGGCTGGGTCACTATTAAGCACGAGGCGAACAGACACGAGCCTCTTTATGACTGTGCATGGGAATATTTCACGTTTTCTGAAACCTCTCGCTAAAATATCCCCTTCTAACATCCCCCGTTCATTTTCATCTGAGAACACGGATGTCCAGGATGCGTTTTGCTATTCGAGCCGAACAGAATATGTTTTGTTGGAAGTAGTGAGACACACCGGTTAGAGACGGGCAGACAAGAGCAGGGCCTGCTGCGGGTTTATCAGGCTGAGTTTCGTTAAACAGCGCCTCGACCGGCAGCCTCTCGCATCTCCACCTCCATCATTAGCGCCATTAACGTGGATCACCTTCATTTACAGGCAACATGTCAACATCTCCAGGACTTTCCACTGCTGCATCTAACCGAGGTTTGGTTTGACGAAGCATCTGTATGAGTCAAATCCTCCAAATCAAAGTATTACAAAAAAGTAATTCCCCAGACATGCAAGATAAGATAAAGATGAGAGAAACCTTTATTAGTTCCTGTAGTAGGCTAATTCAGGTGTCTGAACAGCAGAACAAAGGGCAAAACACAGGATAGAACAGATTAAGTTCAAACAAGGATAATTAGATTGAATAACAAATTAAACATATAAGTGACAGTATAAAATTACATTAAAAAAGGTTCATTAAATAATTAATTATAATAAATATATACAGTAGACAAAGTCCCACCTCAGCAGCTTACTGTGGTCTTCTTGTTTCAGAAAGTACATGCAGAGGTGTGAAGTAACTAAGTACATTTACTCTAGTATTGTACTTAAGTATCCTACAAGATCTGAGTACTTCTGAGTCAGGGGCGCCGCCAGGGATTTTGGGCCCCATGAAAAGATATCACATTGGTTACTTAAACATTTTGTTCTTAATGTTCTAAAATAGTTTGGGCCCCTGTCAGTCACGGGCCCTTAGAATCGTCCTAACTTTTCACCCCCTTACGGCGTCCCTGCTCTGAGTACATGTATCCCTGTGTAACATATGTATCTGAGTGAGAAACGATCAGGCCACTTTTGTTTAACAGGCTGTGGTATGAAAATGTGTTATAAATATACAATACAGATGGGTAATATACAGCTTCCGGGCCTGAAATACTGGATTCCTGAAACACTGCTTTATTTTTTTTGCGGTGTGTTAAATATGGCAGGCAAAATAACATGACATCATTTATTTAACTAAACACACAACACTTTGCAGAATCATGACACATCTATCGACCCCCCCACCCCCAAACAGATGACTCAGCTGTTCTGGTATGAGCTGGTAAAAGTGGACTGATTTGAATGAATGTATAGTGACAGTGTACTGATACTACTTTTTCTCAGTACCTTTTCCACTGCCTCTGCTGCTACTTCAGTGAAGTATCTCCTCATCACGAGCCGAGGCCTTTGTGTTGTTGAAGCGCCACATTTATTTGGAGACTCGTCAGATCCACCAGAGGGCAGCAGAGCACGGGACATGAGATCAAGGTGTAAAAGTGTTTCCAACATTCCCACAAAAACTGATAGCCCCTTGTCAACGTCAATCTCATCTCTCATTTCTTGTTTATTTTTATCCAATAAGTTCCACCCCGTTGGCTTTCTCCAGAGGTTCTATAGTGTAGTGGTTATCACGTCTGCTTTACACGCAGAAGGTCCTGGGTTCGAGCCCCAGTGGAATCAGTCTTTATGTTTGGACAGTGATATGAGAATCCTTATATCAATAGGTAAAAATAACCAATATGTATATATGTCATTCCATTAAATTTGAAACAAGCAAACATAATAGAAATACATTATTCAATTCAAAACGTATGAAAGTTAGCAAAATAAATAGGAAATACAAGTCAAATCCATTTATCGATTTTTAAATGTGACACATGCTATCCAGGAATCAACTGATGAAGATGTGGAAATGCTACACAAGTAAGCTATTTATCCAGATTGTATTTATTAATTGATGATTAAGTATTTGTTTCTTCCTGGTGACACAGAGGTTGCAGTTCTCTTAAAGGGCCAGTATACCTGGGAAGAAGTGCTTGTTTGGATAGTCAAATACATTTGGAAACTTCTCAATGCACACCTCTTCTCACTACAGATTGGAGGGCAGTTTCCTCTCCAAAAATGTAACATTTACCATGCTGCACTGATACCCCAAGTTGGTGGAGGTAATGAAAGAGAAATAGTTGTGTAAATGGAGGAATTCATGAAAAAAATATCTCTATGGAATGAGGAATGACTTCATGCAAAAATATCTCCTGATGAAATCAAATTGGGACTATTATGGATATCAGGAAAATAGTCTTAAAGCAACAGTTTGTGTAAAATGATATACATGGTAGATAGTATTTGCTTTACCAGGATCGCTATGTTCCTAGAAAAAATGATTTTCGCAAAGAGAAGTAAAGGAGAGCGGACTGACTACAAATGAAAGTATAGATTAGTAGTACAAAATAACGAATGGAAAAAGCTCCAAACTACGTTAAAAAAATGTTTCTGTTCAGCACTATCCAAGTTACTAAAATTCATTTCTGGGCTCATTCAAATAAAAGTAGACTTAGACTCTGTTGAAGATATGCTTTCATCTTGAAGTGATATACTTTAATGTTGGGCTCTCCGTGCCATTGTTTGGATCAGAGAGAGCCAAGTGGGGTGAGTCCTATATACAAGTTATATTGTTTTTGGTTGAACTACACCCTAAAAGATACATTTTTGTCCTTATGTTTCTTTGTTGACTTACTCTAAAAAAAATATATAAAAATATGGTCACTGACACACACACACACACACACACACACACACACACACACACACACACACACACACACACACACACACACACACACACAGTGGAAGCTCCTGGATTAGATATGTGGGAGGAAGCGTTCACACCACCCTGATTAAGTTTTAGTTAACTGTCACACCAGAGATCCGGAGGCCCACGCTCACCACCTCTCCCGGAAATGTGTGTGCGTGTGTGTGTGTGTGTGTGTGTGTGTGTGTGTGTGTGTGTGTGTGTGTGTGTGTGTGTGTGTGTGTGTGTGTGT
>NW_011343563.1:0-4190 GCF_000735185.1 Notothenia coriiceps | reverse complement strand
ACGGCTTGTTGGAGCTCCTGCCCCCCCCCTCCCTGTGAGCCCAGTGTGCTCTGATTGGTCGGGACTTTGCGAGGCTCGTTGCGAGGCGATACAGCGAGAACAAGCTAAACTCATCCTGAGCACACACAAACACTCATAGCCGAAGTAAAAACAATAAGTGTGGCTTGATATTGAGTAAGAAAAAGGTTTCTAACGCTGTGAGAATGGGTCTGCGGAGAGCATTTCTCCGCCATCCCAACCCATCTATTACCAACGTTCAGGGAGCTCTATGCAAGTCAATGGGGACTCCCTGTTAGTTAGCCAAGGGATCCTGGTGTGTGAGGTGCTCCGTGGATTGGTCCATTTGGGCCAATCCGGTCATTTGTTGTTGATTTGGGTGTTCACACGTCACAGAACCCAGGAAGTAAACAATGGAAAAAGAGAAATGTCCAACGAGGCGTTCTGGGGCAGCATAGACAGGTCTTCTCTGTGTTAGAGTTTTACTCGCTACAGGGTGTACTTTGAGGGTTTGTGATTCTGCAGACCGTTTACATGCAGAGAAACCTTCATAACACACAAGGGGACGGGTAATAACCAGAAAAGCATGACATGGGAGCTTTAAGTCGAGGCTAAAAACACTACTTTTTTCAGCTGCTTACCCAGAAGTCTTTGAACTTGTTTTAGCGCCTAACCTGGAAAAAATGCTGCTCAAAAACAAGTTAAACAATAGTGAAAACAAGCTGAAATAAGTACAAAAATCTGCCAATACATAGATACTTAGATACATCACATCTTGTAATTAGCTGGGAGAACTCATTTTGAACTATATTTTACCAGAATCAGGAAACGTTGTGTTACAATATAAGCCACAAATGCTCAAAAGTTAGTTGGTGATTTTCTAATATATATATAAAAAAAAGTTTCATCTGAGATACAACTGAAAATAAGATGTTTTGACTTAACAAGATGATGCATTGTCCAAAAACAAGACCCGATATCTCACTGCAGTGTTACTACTGAAGTTATTATGTCTTATATCAGGTGTAGAGAAATATTCTGACTAGATATTAGACTAATATACTCTGCAAGATTTCGAGTTTTTGTAGTTTACTGTATTTACAATGTTGTTTTTAAACTATTTTGTATCTCTTTTATGCATGGTTTTTATGAATCTGTTATTGCATTGTGTTCCTTTCTGTTGTCTTCTTATTATGTGTTAATGATTATGTAAAACACTTTGAATTGCCTCTGTGTCTGAAAATGTGCGATATAAATAAACGTAGCTTACCTTAATCCTTCAATTGAAACTGCACTTTTATTTCTTTAACTATTTTTGTATTGATATATTTTCCTTCCTTATCTACGGAAGAGGATAAGGGCCACATGGAAAAAAAATATTTCGGATGTGAATTCTGATCTCAGAATCTTTTGGTCAAATCTCAAAAAGAAAAAGTCACATTTGGTCCTAATCCTCTTCCGTACTTATCTCTCGATGTCTTAAGCATATATTGTATTTCCAACCCTGTAGCTTTTGTGCATATGACAGTACAACTTCGAATTTTGAATATGTATGAGTCAAAAGACATGGGCTCGAGTCACATGTCTAATTTGACGGTTCTAGATTTGAAAAAACAAAAAGACTTGCAACTCGACTTGGACTTTTAAACAAATGGCTCTTGACTTGATCTTGAGCGTTTTAGTTTAAAAACCCTTGATTTCTTCTCCCAAGCCCAAAAATCTAAAAATATGTATCCTATTGTTCTTTCCAAAAACGTTATTGCTCTCCATGGTCTTGTTTGGAAAGTATACAGCGCTCATGTAGCAAATTTGACCTGATGAAGTTTCAACCAGCGAACCATGCATGCATTTCAATGTCCATCAATAATTGACTCAAAGAAAACACATCAATAAATCAACATTTCTAAAATCAGCTCAGCCTCTGCGACAGAAGTTTCTAGTTAGCTCGAAATATTCCCTGTGTTCCCCGAGTACAAGAGAACACTCTTAATCACAGACAATGAAACGAGAGGGGAAGAAGAGAAGAACATTTCGCTTGCAAGTCACCATTTTAATTAATGTCTTCGCAGTCTTGGTGGTATTAAATATTTCATTACAGGAAAAAAATAGGATGAAGAGACATTCTTTAACTCACATCAAACGGCATAGAGCTAGCATGTGAGCTCAACTCTGCCTTCATCTCCACTCCTTCCACATCGGAGGATAAAATAAACAAAAACTCCTACAGTTTCCTGCCGTACCATCACGCGTCCAGTCCAGTTTGAAGACTCAGTAATGAAATGCACAACAGAAGTTAAAACACTTCCTGTCTCGTATGCAATTCTCTCTGATTAAAGGCTTTTATTGATAAGCAGGGCATGAGGAGAGCTAGGTGTTTGATGCCTACTTCATCAAAAACATTTATTTTGAGCCCCGCTGAAGGACAAGACTTCACACACTTGAAAGCTCACACACACAAAGCATACAGACATGCAAAAACACCCAGACAGGGACAGTATCATATTTCTTTCTTCTACTAAGAAGTGTAATGAGTCTCAATTTCAGTGCTATTGGATAGAAATGTTTCTACTCTTTCCGGCATAATTAGTCTTTCTCAGTGAAAGTATTCCAATCACGTTGATTTCATGGAGGGACCGGATGACAGGAACATTGGACATCAACGCTGTTCTGTTCCCTTGATCATTGGCAGCCGGGGAAACCAAATTATACTTATTTTCAGAAGGGGATGCAAGTGACAATTTTGCATCATGAAAAAAACATAAGGAGAGCTGGGAAGAATTACTGATCGGGGAAAACCTACGGTGAAGAAGAAGTATTTGCCTGCTCACTGTTTAAATAAACATCCAATAGTTGTGGACTCAACAAAAGTCCAAAATAGAGACATGGCAATAAAGGGACATTTGAAAGTCTCAAGTATGTATTTAGTTTTTGCACTAGAGTCCTAAATGTTGTCTTATCTTAGTTGAACAAGGTCATGAGGAACACATACAGTGGGGCAAAAAAGTATTTAGTCAGCCACCAATTGTGCAAGTTCTCCCACTTAAAAAGATGAGAGAGGCCTGTAATTTTCATCCTAGGTACACTTCAACTATGAGAGACAGAATGGGGGGAAAGAATCCAGGAAATCACATTGTAGGATTTTTAATGAATGAATTGGTAAATTCCTTGCCCCACTGTACATGTCAATATATTTAACAATCCGGACTCAAATTTGTATATATGTTCATTTAATTCATTTTGTATTTTAACAGTTACTTACCTGTATATCAATTTAATTTGAGCTTTAATTGTATTAATCTTGTGTGAATCTGTACTGTCCTGTTTTTCAATCTCACTCTGTTGCTGCTTAAACTCCTGAATTTCCCCACAGGGATCAAGAAAAGGTCCATCACTGTGGACGTTTTTGTCCATATGGGTCATTTTTCACTTTTCATTTTGCAATAACTTTGGTTGTGTTGGTGCAAATGGCCTGATTTGTTGTAACAAGGCTATTTTCTCGATCTATTTTGGAATTCCAATTTTTCAAATCGGTCTTTAATTCACTGTGTAACAAATCGACTACGCAAATTAGTCATTCGAGACAAAAATGTCCACTGCAAAATACTTTGATAAAAACATTATATTAAAAAGGTTTTTTTCACAACTTTTTTGGGTTCAATCTTTAAAGCAACTTCCGCCCTAATAGAAAATACCAAAAATGTAATCATTTTCAGGATTTTAACCCTTTAAATGCCATTTTGAAAACATGAAACCGCTGTTTTTTTTCATGATGAAAACAGAGAAAATGTGTTATTTTCCAAAAAATACATATCTGGTGACTGGCTCTTTGTTTTTTCTAACAGTCTTGGATATGTCAAAGATTAGCAACAAAATGGATTTTTTTGCATTATCAGTTTTTGCACAAAATCAGATTGAACAAAAAAGTTACATATTAGTCATTCGGGACAAAAATGTCCACTTCCAAAAACTGCTCTAAAATGACAACAGATTAATATTTTTTAAAACTTTTTGGTGTTAAATCTTTCAATCAACTTAGTCCTGATCAAAAATACCAAATGTTAAATTATGTTCAGGATTTTAACCCTTGAACTGCCAGTTTGAAAACATGAATTTGCGTTTTCTATGAAAAACATGCAAAAAAGGCAGTTATTTTCCATATAATGAATGTTGGGGGGGTCGGTCTTTTTTTTTTA
>NW_011343562.1:0-10927 GCF_000735185.1 Notothenia coriiceps | reverse complement strand
GCCGGTCGGATAAGTCACTAGCACATCCCCCACTCCCCCCGTTGACAATTTACTAGTGGTACCGAAGTGGGCCGGTCGAGAGTCCCGGGCTGATTTTTAGTCCCAGTCCACCACTGGCTACATGACCGTATGATCGCCCATATTGACGCACCTAATTCCTAAACTTCTAACAGATACAAAATAAACCGATCCTTCAGCCTCATATGAGCTCTCAGACACGTTCAAAATTAAACTGTCATCGCTGTCTGCTTGCTGCTGTGCGCCATCGTGCGTTTACATGCAGATGCTGGGATCCTGAACGGTGCAGCTGGAGCGCTGTGCCCGCATTGACGTCACCCATAATTTGGCGGGACTTGAAGAATCCCCGAGAAGATCCAGGAAATGGTCAACATTGAAGGGCAGATTAATGGTTATCAAAGTACAAATATCCAAAATCAGTTCAGTAACGGTTTTCAAGGGGACAATATTTACTCAAATTGATGGGTTTGGATGATGGGGGAAAATCGTGTCACAGGCTCTTTAAGGTCCATTTACTGCCACCTCCCACAAGACAATGAAGAATTGCAGAACTTCCTTTGATGTGTAATTACACAGATCACAGAACGGTGCTGCTGTGAATGCCTGAGCCGAGTGGCGTGCAGCACTAATCACTAAAGAATGAGCACATACTTCTTACTACTCTGCAGCAAAGACACTGAGGACATCTGTCATTCAGATGAGGACAAATGTAGGTCACGGTTCTTCGTGTCTTTGCTGAGCAGGCCTGATTAAAGCAGCAACCCATGGCCTCAGATCTCTGCCAACTTACACAACATTTGACTTTTTGTTGCAGTTGTGAAGGCTGCGTGATTGGATATCCTTCCTCTCTGACCGTCCCTGTCCTCCGCCCCCCTGCCTCCCACTCTAAACAGCAGAGATTGAGTAACCCAGCTGTCAATCAATCGTACAGGTTCTGATGCAAGCCCACCATGAAACATCCCAAACAGATGGTCCGCTCCTACCACACGCCTGCACCCCCACCCGGCCCTAACCCGGACCTAGTCTCATGTTAAGAGACTATAAGCTCCTTAGATTTTTTTCCACCCTTATCACTAATTTAGGTCTTCTCATCAAAGTGATCATAGTCATATTTTATGCACCCATAGCGACACTTTTGACAACCTCTTTCCTTTAATCAACAGCCATTATTCCATACATTGCCACCGTCAAATATTGAATCAACAGAAGAGGAATATGTGAAAATGTCTTAATGAGTTCATAAATCCGCGGCTGTGCTTAAGACAATAGCATGCCAGGGAGCTGAGCGATGGGTGTATTTTGGGGCAGGGCGACCCCCGACACCCGGCCGGCAGCAGAGGAGGAGGCTGAGCCAGAGCAGGTGTCTGTGCTGACATCTGCTTCAGACACAAGCTCCTGCAGCCAGAGACTGACAATGCCACTGACGGCTCCACATAACCAAGGTAGACCTTTTACACTTCTTCTTCTTCTTATGACTCCGGAATGATCAGGCTCGGCCTCATTCTTTTGCAGGATTATGTTAATTGATTTGAAAAAGCTTTTAGCTGTATTCACTTCCTATGTTGAAATTGTTTTAACGCATTTGCACTGGGAGAATACACATTTCTGATTTGATTACTTTTTCTTGCTTTTGACACTTTCTATGCTCCGTGTTTTTTTCCATGTGGCAGTTTAATCCAAAGGCTTTCATGTCAGAGTACTAAGAAGATGCGACCCAGATCCCTTACAGACATTAAAGAAAGAAATTGTTAGATGTTCAGTCTCATGCAATATTGATGCTGTCATGTTTACTCATCAACCCACTTTCCTCCTGGATCTAATCAAGCTGACAAGACAAACCCGCAAGGCTGTTGATTCAGACGCTATTGATCCAAGTTTGCGTTCCATTGACCCGAGTGCATTTTTAAAGGCTTTGTAGTCTAATCAAAGGCTCCGTGGACTCCCTGACCTGTCATATAGCATACATCTTCTTTTTTTATCTATTCAGCTCTGACAGGCTGTCACATCACGATGCCTTACTTTGTGTGTTTGCTATAATCGAACATTGATCTTCCTCCCTACTCCTCAAACAATGGTTTAAAATAGGACGATCTGATGGCAGCAGGAGGATGATGGATTTATGTTGAACTGAGAATGAAGATTCTGAGCATGCTCTGGGGTGAATGTGTGAATCCCAGCCCTTATGTGGGGTGTAAATGAAAGAAGCTGTCGTCATATCTCTGCAATCTGACGTATTTCAAAACTCTGAGAGAACAGAGGAAGTGTACGATGGCTGTTTCATTTCTAAAAGGAACAAGTGTGCAGCTTGTTTGATCTCTACTGCTCCTTCAGCTTTATTATAAGAGCCTGCAGGTTTTAAGGAGCCCAGGGCACCATAGGAATTGAATGACTTGTGTTTGAGGAAGTTTGCCCTTTCTCGTTTCAATGGCTTGCTCTTTTGCAGTTGAGTTCATTTCATTTTATTATGCTCACACACACTCTGTCTTCCTATCCAACAGAGTGCCACTGCTTATCTGTGAGCAGCCAATAGGCGGCTGTATAATCCAAATGTCACGAGGTCAAATTGATCCTCGGTTATTGACAGCTTTGTTTATTTTGATGGATTTAGGTGTCTTTCAGGTGTTGATTTCTGGCCGTTATGTGCAGCAGAGCGTCTGTAGATCAGAGAAGCAGGTTGCATCCCCGGAGGAAAAGGAAGAAAAGAAGATAGGGAGGAATCAGCTTACCTCCAAGCAAGGCATTTAATATCAAGAGATGAAATATGCAGGGCTTTATAAACTAGGACACAGATCAGGTAACTTGGTAAATGGTTCCAATTTGCAGGTCTGTGGGCCCCAAAGTTAAACTTGATGCAATAGTTTTGCACAGATTTAATTAAAGTGCATTTCTAATTATATTGTAGTATAATGAACTGCTTTTATTTATTTTTATCTACACCACACTGTTGCTGGCAAAGCAGTTCTTTTATGGTACTCACATAGTGGGCTAAAAAAAAAATTGCAGCTCTGTTGCTGTCTAGTTTTTTTTTCCAAATAAATGTTTTCAGCCCAATGCTCTCAATTTAAGAGAAGATAAAGTCATAAGCATGTAGTGTATCGAGTTGGGCTTACAACATAGGTCAAAGAGTCTGTGTATACACTTTAGAATGATGAATGCATGAATTATCGGCGAGGAAAAGTTTCACGATTTAATGTTGTTTTTTTCACAAATTACATTTATTTCCTAGAAATCTCCAGGGAACCTATTAATAAGTTATTGTGAGTGCTGGAAATAATTGTATACTGTTCAAAGACAGTGCAGACTTGTAGAAAATGATCCTGAATGTGCTTGCTGATGCACAGGTAGAACGATGTGCAGTTTGATAGCTTTCAGGCGTCTCCCCCACACCTCCACAAACAAACAGTGGTGATTTATGGAGGCTGATCCCTCAGGCCGGTGGGCTTATTTGTGGAGACGGGGGTCCCTTCCAGCCTGAAGCCTCTGCTGAGCTGGCATCAGCCTGTCTGGGGAAAGGATTAGGGGAGAATGGGGGGGGTTGAGGTGAGGACTTGCTTATAGATCAACAGACACTGACTGAGCCTCACATGCAAACAAGAGCATTATCAGCAGGAATCACTCACCTAACATTGCTGAACTCATGTCCACTACAGATTGATCTTCTGCTTAATCCCCTCAGTGCAGACCCTGAATATCATGTTAATAATGCAAGCATATGAAATGTGTGAGTTATTCAAGTGATGCAATAACCAGATGAGATTGTGTCCTGTAGCCATTCCCATGATCCCATTAACTAGATTGAGTTATACTGAAGGGAATACACTCAGGTTCTTTCCAATTGTATATCTCTTCCTCTTATAGCCATTAACGCATTTTAGAGTTGGACAATTATCATTGTTTTTGTTTCGAAAGCCCAGATTAGTCCTTATCCTGCTTATAAGAAATCCCAATAAGAAAGCTGGGATGTATTGTAATTAGATTGCATACTGACGAGGTACATACCTTATCCCATCTCTGTTAATGGAGTTTCTTTTGGAATAGCCAGCAAATCTATAAAGCTTGCTGGTTACTAATTAACTGAAATAAGTAAATGGAATGTTGTCTGGAGCTCTTTGTGCAAGCACTGCAAAACATTGGTGCGTGAAGGCTGTGTAGTAAATGAGGTCAATAAGTAAATTGAATAATTAATTAGTGATTTATTTTATTAAAGAGGACTTATTGTGCTCATTTCAGCTTCATATCAGTATGTAGTGTCTCTCCTGGGACATGTCTCCACGCTTTAATATTCAAAAAGCTCTTTATTTCTCTCATACTTCCTGTGCTGCAGCACTTCTTTCCACCCTCTGTCTGAAACCAGAGCCCAGTCTGCTCTGATTGGTCAACCGCTTAGAAATGTCCCGCCCCTTAGCCTATTACGTACAATGTGTTGGAGCGCGAGCCAAAAAAAGGGTGTGATACATAGTGATGTCACTTTGTTCAGCAAGTAAACAAAGGAGTCCAATGGCAGAGTTTCAGGCAGGGGGGGAGTGTTTGGGAGAGAAACTCCCTCTGGAGAGTACAAAGGGATTTTAGCTTTAACACACTACAGGAAAGGGACAAGGCCCGTTTTAAAAGGCAATTTCAAGAATATGTAAGGTTAACAAACTGCAACATTAGCATTCATTTGGGGTTGTGTTTATAAATAAAGGAATTCAAATATTTCTCTTTTTTTTGGTCAATCTATTTGCCGCTGAGAGGGTATTTCACGGTGGCTTTATCAGAGCTTTTTAGCTGAAAACAACTGCTGATGATGAGGATCACAACCAATTTAATTTGAGCGATAAAAGTTAACCAACGGGAGGATGTTAAAACACTTCGGAGTGAGGCGATTTGCGAGTTGGGGGATCATTTTCTCGGTTTGTCAATAACAGCAACCCCTTTCACATTTCATGTTCGACCCACTGTGAATATACAACGATAGATTGACTTTTTAGTGCAGCTGTCAATAAACATGTTTTCTGTAACCCCAGAGATTGGTCAGTTGGCCCTTCGACCCCTGTGGGATTAGTTATCTCACCGTCCATTGTGTACACACTCCTAGCGCCAAGAGCCTCTACCCTGTGTCACACACACAAACACACACCTATCTATTTGGGCACATCTTTAGGTGACTGTCAGCAGCTGCTTTGTTTAAGGTCATTGCCAAAGAATCTAAAAAGGGAAGTTTTAAATCAAACTGTTTCCAAGTCTTTGAGGATGAACGGATGTAGATGAGAAGAAGGATGAAAGGGGAAGGTTAAATGGGGGGTGAAAAATGCCGTTAGCAAAGCCTCTTTAAGGATGGAGGAGGAGGCTAATGCACACAAACACACACACACACACACACACACACACACACACACACACACACACACACACACACACACACACACACACACACACACACACGCGCACACACACACAAACACGTGCACACAGATCCTCCAGCAAGCAGATATGCAGGAGATTTAGTTCCCTTTTGAATATGTAATGAGTTTAACATGCATGATGAGCCGGTGGTTGATTCTTGGCGAAGCAGCTGTGATCCATGCAGCACATTCAGGATTATCTGCAACCAAAGATAACAGGCAGAACAAAGCTGGGGAGAGCGCTGCGGGCGGAAGGAAGCCTTCGTCGCTCAGCAGCGCTAGCCCCTCACAGCTATTTGATTGGAGAATTCCCCCCCGTATTACCTTTGCATGCCTCAAGGCTGAACTCCACTCTGCGGGGGGGGGAGTGGGGGGTGCTGGAGGCAGTGCTGGCCCCGTAAACGGCAGAGCATTAGCTAACATTGTGTTAAGAAAGAGTCTTTTATAGGACACCACTTCTCTGCTTTCCATCAACTTTGAACACAGTCAGATTTCTGATGAACTGAAGCAGTTATGATCATGATGTGTGATGGCACATCATGATAAGGGCATTTTTATATATTTACATTTATCCTATAATAGTATTATTGTGGTACCTGGTTACTAATATTGAATAATCTACATTCAAAAAATTGAGTGTTAAAGTCAAAAGTGTTGACTTTAATTAAATGTATCATGTCAAAAAAATGTTTGGACGTAATACTATTGCTTTCAACTAACCTAATACAGCAATGTGAAATCTGTTGACATAATACATTTATTTAAAGTGAACAGTTTTTTCAGTGTATCACTAATTTAATAGTATTGTTTCCAACTAACCAAATACAAAACAGTGGAATTTGTAGACAAAATATATCTAATTAAAGTAAATGTTTCAGGTTTTTCAGTGTGTGGGCTCTGGTTAAAGTTATTGTATTCAGTATTAAGGGGGATCTTTTAGAAGAAATGGAACATACTATTAATTACTTTGTCTGAATGATTGTAAATCCTAATCTTAGAATGGTTTTGTCTTTTCAGAATGAGCCCTTCATTTGGGGGCAGGTTCTCTTCAGTTCACCAATGTTTCTACAGTAGATCAGAAGGGGAAAACTCAGGTCTGGCTCTTAAGAGGCCCTTACACTTTTTCTTCAATCCATAGGCCACAGTAATTCTCTACAAGTTTGTACAATTGACAGAATGTAGTTGTAGTTGATCAAATGTTCAGTGTCTTGAGCGAGGGGTCAAAAAAGAAGAAAATGTAAGCAGTAGAGGGGAAAATTCTCCCTAGATGATTACATTCTAAGATTTTACACAGAATAATCGAGATACCACAGAGGACACAACAGGCTACTAGTACACCACATGACCAGAAAACTGATATTCAACCAACGTGTACTATTGTCTACATTGATACTCCAAAAAACTCTCTCCATTACTTTGCAGGTATCAAAATTAAATGACCAAATAGCTGAAGAATATACATAACAAAGATGTATTCCATTTATAATTCATTGCAAATGGAACATCAAAAGTTAGCTAATGTAAGCTAATGCTTATGTTAGCTAATTTCAGGTTAGCTAATATAACATATTATACTGACTCAATAACTTCTCTGTAGTTTTGCGTGTGCCAGAGTTTTAAAAAGGTATTATACTATCATTTCTACAACATTATAGTTTATCTTTGAATAACAAAGGTCTCTCACTAAGGGACACTTCTGGGATAAATGAGCCATAAAGTCAACAAAGAGACTTCGTAATGTCACAGTTAAAACGTCTTAGTATTTTGAGCAGCTTATGAATTTAACATCCCTTTTTAATATGTGTTTTTAAAGCTATGAATACAGATACAAAAACTGCCTCAGCTTCATATTAAGCATAATGATATCTATTCACACTTGATTTGTTAATGGGATGTTGCTTCTTTAGTTGAAGTGTATCCAGGAGCACATACAGTAGTTCTTCTTTAGCCTTATAAAACACACTGACAAATGCTAAAGTCTCGAGACAGCAACTGCCTGACACCATATATATATAATAGAAGGTGATGTTCAACACATACTGAACCATGTTCTGCTACAGCCATAACATCAGTGTAAATATTTCATATGGACAATATCAATATATTTGCCAGGTCAGCAGAAATATAGATTCCATCATATTGATGGTCACATGGGAAGGGTTTCCAAGGAGAAGCCAATGAAAGATTGACTACATGAAGCTTGTAGCAAAGTGCATCCTCTCACTTCACTGCCCTTTTACTTCTCACCAGAATCAGTTTAATGACTTTCAGTTCATTTCAACCTCAAACCATTGTGGTGTCAGATGAGCGCCCCAGCGTTGAGCTTAATTACAGACAATTAAGCTGCTAAATGAAGTTAATGAGGTGAATTTCCTATTATGATGAAAAAATAGGGGCTTCCTGACTGGTCTGCCTGTTTTTCCTTTGGCTCAATTTTTGCTTCCGGACGGTGGCAGCCATTGGTAGGCTTCAGGTAAAAAAAATTAAAATGAGGATCAAGAGTACTCACCTTTAGACGTTATAAAGCGCCAAGCCCCAATCCTGTTTTTCAGGTTTCAGGCTCGAAAATGACATTCCCAGAACAAATTACCATATCTTCCCTTCTAAAAGGGTTAAATTAATAATCTTTTTTTCTCAAAGTAATGATAAACCTGTGAGTTGGATGTAGAAAAGTCCGAATAAATATAGATGTTTTTTATTTTAAAGAAAATTCAGATTGAACATGGTAAAAAACTGTAATTGTCCGTCCAAAGAATATGTTGTACTTATAGTGAAAACTAACTTTGGATTTTGGGTTAGTAGACTAAAAGCTTTAGGAATCCAAAGTACAACATATAATAAGTACTCTGTATCAAGATTGATGCAAAACAAGTGATATTTGACCTTTTTAGACAGACTTGGCAAAAAAAACCTCTTCTCGGGCCATCAGTTAAATTATTTTTTCCCCGTTATAGGATATAACATATTCATAGTTTATTAAATATTAAGGTTCCTTCGACGTTTTTTCCTGCAAATGACGTGATTTCGGCCCCGGAACCGGGTCCGTGGGGCTTAAGAGGTTTTAATAGAATCTCAGTTCAAAGACTTGTATGGGGAAATACCTATTCTGCTATTTAATCCCTCCACATTACATAACTGGATAAACACTGCTCGGCTAAACCAGTCGATGCTTTCTGGTTTGTTCTAGAATTGACATTAGGTTGGTTCTGTTTGTCCTCTCTTAGTTTTCTTTGCCATCTTTGAAAGATATCCAGCGGTGGGTGAGGGGGAGTTTAAGCATTTAGTCTCCTGCTGGACTTGAATAACACAGTGACCTAGTTAGGAGGAAGCTGATGATGTCCCCAACCCTGCCGTCAGTGGCCTGAGACTACGGGATGAAATATTTTCCTTCTCTTCACAAGGCAGAGAAAGAGTAGAGCCATGTCTCGCCCAGGCTTGTGTGACACATAACGGCTCTCTAATCAAGGCGAATGCAAACGCTCCGGCTCCCTGGCGGCTTGGAGCTGGGAGCTGGCAGAAACCCTCCTCTCATCTGGCCCCGGGCTTTCTCTGGACTGAGCTAAAGACCTGCCGAAGGGGAGGCTTCAACTCGCTACAGTCAAGTGCGGTTGGCAACCAATTAATGTTAGCAAAAGGGGAAAAGGGTAGGAAAAAGCACCTTGAACAAAACTTCTCAGGCTCCTGTTTCCATGGGCACCATCTCTACAGGGGAGATCCTAACAGATAGCAATTCTACGGTGCAACATCCTCAGAGCCAATCAGCTACAAACTGCAATCTGAAGACTGCTGGAATGTGTCATTTCTACGTTTCCCGTCAGGTCTGTGAAGGTGGATTCTGTCGGAGAACTCTATTTCTTTTCCCCTGTCTCCTCTCAGAGAGGCAGGCACAGTGCCTGGATCATCTGCCAGCAGAGCTGCCCTAGTGCCAGCTACTTTTCATTCAAACAGAACAAGCGCCTACATTATTCAGCCTGCCATCTCTCTAGAATGGATCGCCTATCACTGTGCCAGGCTGCTGGGCTGCACACTTACCAACAGATATGTTTACTGATGGCGTAAGAGTATATATCTTTTCAGTAGAGAGCTACTTTACTGTGTGAATACAGAGGTATGTGCCAGGAATATCTCACTCAGGGCTTAAACCCCGGCAGAGCGGGATGTTTTCTGCTTATTTATCAGGAAGTGCTAGCCTGAATGATATCCGAGTGCTACTGTGAAGTGTGCATGCACTTTACCATCAACACCAGCAAACAGCCAGCGAAGGAGATTTAAGCATGTCCACACTCCACACATCCCAGGATAAATGTGTTTACATAGCATGCTCAGTTCCACAGTGCACTCTCGCTAAGTGGCCCTTCTCCTCCCATCTGCGTGGGTAATGCCCAAGTGATGATGTGAGGAAGGTCAGACGGTAGGCTATCATGCCATTGGCCTAGTGTGTCGGTGACCTGCTTGCCTGATGCTGCTCACTGTGGTGGGGCCTTCAGCTCCTATGTTGGGAGCAGTCAGGACGACTCAGAGGAGCTGGCCAACTGTGTTGATGAGGTCATTATCCTCCAGGGCTGCTTTAACTACTGTGAAAGGTCAGGTCGTTTAAAAAGATTTAGACTAGCTATTAGAAACAGACATCATTTCAGTCTCTGCAAATTCACAACTCTTAGCAGGCATGTCTTTGAACATTACATTTTATAAACCAAACATAGACGCTGAGATCAGAGCTGCCCTTGATCATTACAATACTGCGGTGTCACCAGACTACATGCAGATGTTCTGCAGCTGCATGACTCATCCAAATCTAAATCTGCTATTAAATCTTCTGATGTCATCATGTCTAACCTAAGATCCGTGTCTTTGTGGTTATGTGGAATAATACATGTATGACATCATCATTGCAGGAAGTGCAAACACATGCCTTTATCCTTGTTTCAGGATTTTTATAGTTTGTTTTACATTAACTGTGTATGTGCACCGCAAGTCACATTTTTTAAACCCCCAGCAATACACAAAGTATTTCATTTGTGTTGCTCTCAACATTAGCATGTAAAAAAGACAGCTTCTTGGTAACTTTGGGTCATTATTTTAGAATCTCACCAACACATTTCTCATACCTTTGTACCAGAGAACTGTATACAACTCAGTGAAGGCTAACAACTAAAAATAGGTTCATAAAAGAAGTATGCATACAGTACACTAGGGATGTAACGATATACCGAATATCGGGGTATCGCGATAAATAAACGTCTCAATACCATCGTGAGACTGACAAAATCTACCGCGATATTACATGGTTAATACCATTTCTTTTTTTTTAAACCTTTATTTAACCAGGTGGTCCCATTGAGATCATCAATCTCTTTTTCAAGGGAGACCTGTCCGACATGGCAGCAAGTAGGTTACAACATGAACATAAGACAACAGATAACACAAAAGGACATCGTATTTACAGGGCTATTTACATACCTAGAGACATTGACAAGTATCAACAGTATATTTATATCTCGCCCCGTCAATAAGCCTCACCTTCT
>NW_011343561.1:0-733 GCF_000735185.1 Notothenia coriiceps | reverse complement strand
ATTTTCCAATCAAAAATGTAATCTAAAAATATTTAGAGTGTTAAAATGCAATAAAAGAGGTGTGTCCAATGTAGCCAGTGTAGTTCTTGATCCAACATTGATTTTGAGTGATTAGGTCACATGACCTGGAAGGTATTGAAGCAATAAGCTAATCGTTCCATCAAAATATTAATATTAATATATTTAGAGTATTAAGATGCAATACAAATAGGTGTGTCCTATGCAGCCAGTGTAGTCTTTGACCCAGCATTATTTTTGAGTGATTAGGTCACATGACCTGGAAGGTATTGAAGAAATAAGCTAATTGTTCCATCAACATAATTAATATAAAATATTTAGAGTGCTAAATGCATAAAACGAGGTCGTGTCCTAGGTAGTCGAGCCAGTGTAGTTCTTTGACCCAGCATTTATTTTGAGTGATTAGGTCACATGACCTGGAAGGTATTGAAGCAATAAGCTGATTTTCCATCAAAAATGTATCTAAAATATTTAGAGTGTTAAAATGCAATAAAAGAGTAGTGTCCAATGTAGCCAGTGTAGTTCTTTGATCCAACATTGATTTTGAGTGATTAGGTCACATGACCTGGAAGGTATTGAAGNGTATAGAAGACAATAAGACTAATCGTACATACAAATATTAATATTAATATATTAGAGTAATTAAATGCAATACAAATAGGTGTGTCCTATGCAGCCAGTATAGTTCTTTCGACCCAGCTATTTATTTTGAGTG
>NW_011343560.1:368-1053 GCF_000735185.1 Notothenia coriiceps | reverse complement strand
GTTGGGGGGTTACCGTTAACTAGGGGGAAATTTAGGGTTAAATTCGTACGGTTGGGGACCGTTAGGGGGTTCGGTTGGTTAGGGTACTACGGGTTGGTTAGGTACGGGTTTTGGTTACCTAACCGGTCGTTAACGTACGTAAAGGGGGGAACCTAAAGGGGAGGATGTTGTTCATAGACAGTGGGTGGCTCAATGGGTAGGGTGCGGCTGCTTCACCCGGGAGGTCGGGGTACGAGACCGGCCAACAGCTGGCCGCCGGAGGGTGCAACATAATTATGGGGTGTAGTGTAAGAAAATGTGGTGGGATGTGTTGGGTGCTGTTTTTGAGGAGTTACAAGGTGTGGGAGACATATGGGAGTGGTCTGTAATGAAAGGTGGGGATACAGGATAGGAATTGGTGGTGGAGTGTGGTGTTAGTCAGTCCAGACCAAGTGGCGACGGGCGAAGGGTTTAGGGTTTTGGGTTAGGGGTAGGTTGTTAGTTGGGTTCCGGTAGTAGGTAAGTTGTTAGCACGTCGGCCGTAGGGGTCTGTGGATGGGTGTTGTGGGTTTGTTATCCTGTTAGTGTAAGGACCAAGGAGGATGTTGTTCATAGACAGTGGGTGGCTCAATGGGTAGGGTGCGGCTGCTTCACCCGGGAGGTCGGGGTACGAGACCGGCCAACAGCTGGCCGCCGAGGTGCACAT
>NW_011343560.1:0-301 GCF_000735185.1 Notothenia coriiceps | reverse complement strand
CGAAGTGTGGGAGACATATGGGAGTGGTCTGTAATGAAAGGTGGGGATACAGGATAGGAATTGTGGTGGAGTGTGGTGTAGTCAGTCCAGACCAATGGCACGGGCAGGGTTAGGTTTTGGTTAGGGGTAGTGTTATGGGTTCCGGTATGGGAATTGTTAGCACTGGCCTAGGGGTCTGTGGATGGGTGTTGTGGGTTTGTTATCCTGTTAGTGTAAGGACCAAGGAGGATGTTGTTCATAGACAGTGGTGGCTCAATGGGTAGGTGCGGCTGCTTCACCCGGAGGTCGGGGTCGAGACCGG
>NW_011343559.1:0-4508 GCF_000735185.1 Notothenia coriiceps | reverse complement strand
CCCTGCTTCCCCCTCCTGAGGTGTCGGACAGTTTTCCAGAACAACTTTGGTGCCGCCCGAAAGTCCTTTTCCATGTCTTCTCCAAACTTCTCCCACACCCGCTGCTTTGCCTCGGCCACGGCTGAGGCTGCTGCCCTTCGGGCCTGTCGGTACCTTGCAACTGCCTCGGGAGTCCCCCGGGATAACAAATCCCTGAAGGCCTCCTTCTTCAGTCGGACGGCTTCCCTGACCATCGCTGTCCACCAGGAGGTTTGAGGGTTACCGCCCCTTGAGGCACCTAGGACCTTGAGACCACAGCTCCCCGCCGCGGCTTCGGCAATAGAGGCTTTGAACACCGACCACTCTGGTTCAATGTCCCCAACCTCCACAGGAATGCCCGAAAAGCTCCGCCAGAGGTGTGAGTTGAAGGCCTCCTGAACTGGGGCCTCCTCCAGACGTTCCCAGTTCACCCGAACTACACGTTTGGGCTTACCAGGTCTATCCAGAGGCTTCCCCCGCCACTCGACCCAACTCACCACCAGATGGTGATCAGTTGACAACTCTGCCCCTCTCTTTACCCGAGTGTCCAAAACATACGGCCTCAGGTCTGATGATACGATAACGAAATCGATCATGGACCTTCTGCCTAGGGTGCTCTGGTACCACGTACACTTATGAGCATCCTTATCATCGAACATGGTGTTTGTTATGGCCAATCCATGACTAGCAAAGAAGTCCAGTAACAAACCACCACTCCGGTTCAGATCAGGGGGGCCGTTCCTCCCAATCACTCAAGACTGATAACTGATAAACAAATGATCTACTTAATTAATTACACATCAGAAAAGAGGAGGGAAGAAGTTTACACTTATTCAACCCTTCTCCCAAAAACTAAATTATTGACATATATATCTATTTTTCTATTTTTATTAGAATATTGTGCGACTGTCACAAAACCTAATTTCCCCCTGAGATGAATAAAGTATTTTGATGGATTGGTTCATTCGATTTGGAGGACTTGTTCCAATCAGCATGTCTGTGCATGTCCTGTGAATAAGCAGTAAGTCATGAGGTGAACTAACATTTTATAACTCGTCCAGTCCCAACTTTTGATGAAAGCGCATGCCTTCACTGTTTGTTTCCTCCTCCAGCTCTCCACATGCACAGCTGTTTGCTCTCAGCCGCTGCCATGATGCTGTCTGGAACGAGCAATAACACATTTAGCTGGAAGGTAAAACAGCACTTGTGAACATGTGCTATTAAGTTAGCGAGTCCTTTATGTCGCAGCGTGATATGACGATATGTAAAAGTTCAAATCGAGATCGGTTCAATCGGCCCGGAAGCTAAAAACGGCTCTTTCTGCTGGTAATTGATCTGGCAGCGCCACTAACCATCTGGGCTGCAGACTCTTCAAACACGCTGGGAAAAACTGACTTTGGACGAGCAGAGAACCAGTAAACACTGAGCTGACTGCAGAACCAACACGCTTTGATACAGCCTCCACTGGGAGGGCTCTCCTTCTGCGGCGAGGAACTCTCCTGCCAGGAACAGCTCTGTGTTTCTCTACGATTAAAGGCCTGGAAATCACTGAGCTATACCATCAAGATTTTCAAGTTTCAAGCTTTATCATCATTAGCCCATTAGCTACAGTGTCGATGTGTCAATGAGAAACTGAAGTCTTCCTCCAACAGAGCAACATGAATATATACAGGACACAAAACAAATAAAACATAAAATAGTGCAAGAGAATGTTTGAAATGTGCAAGTTAATACAAATACAATTAAAATAGTGTAAGAAGAGTTTTATACAAGATCCTATTATTACAGTTTCAGTCAAAGTTAGAACCAGCTGTAGCTGGAAACCCACGATGCTACGACCAGAGCTGAGATCAGAATCCAGTGATATTCGAACAGTTGTCTCTCATGTGTTAAAATGTAAACACATTGCCCTTGTCCATAAGAAAAGGGACGTGCAACTATACAAATAATTGTGTAACTATATCCTATTTTTCTTCACTTGTAACAAAGAAAATAACCATCAACGTTCATTTTAATGCTGTTTGTAATTATTCCATAGCTTTATTTTGGTTGTAGTAAATGGGTTAACATTAGAGGAGTCGACAAGAGGCTGATAAACACTTTGAAGAAATCAAATCACTAACTCTTCTAAAGAAGAGGGACCAATGGAAACGTTGTCATGTTGCCGTTGTTCAGCATGGAAACATTCATTAGCTAACAATGACATTATTGTTCTATGAATATAAAGGGAGGTCAGGTACTCTTTAAAACAGCTGCTAGTTATGGGTACTTTTTAATGAAGTACATTTCAAAGCCTCTTTACTTTTAGTTTAGTCAGTACTTCTACTTTCACCAGAGTATTTTTAACACGAGTATCTGTACTTCTATCTGAGTAAAGGATGGGTGTACTTCTACTATCTCTGGTACCTTTCCCTTCCTTGCATTACGTACTGTACTGACCATCTAGCCAATCAGAGGCCAGACGTCGGCTCTTGTTTGTCTGGAGATGGCAGCCGGTGGTGGAGGCTGTCGGCTGGAAGAGAGCGACTGTCGTCAGCAATCTGCAGCGAGGGAGCTCTGGTTAGTGGAGGTAATCTCAGAGATCACTTCCAATAGGCCGGCAGTGGTGTGTGTGTGTGTGTGTGTGTGTGTGTGTGTGTGTGTGTGTGTGTGTGTGTGTGTGTGTGTGTGTGTGTGTGTGTGTGTGTGTGTGTGTGTGTGTGTGTGTGTGTGTGTGTGTGTGTGTGTGTGTGTGTGTGTGTGTCTGTGTTTGTGTGTGTGTGTGTGTGTGTGTGTGTGTGCAGCCTTCACACTGGATTATGAGTGTGTTGTCCTCGGAGGAGAAGTGGCAGAGGAGAAGTCAATCTGCAGAGAAACCTCTCTCTCTCTCTCTCTCTCTCTCTCTCTCTGAAAACCTCCCCTGCCTCGCTGTAGTCCAACACCTTTACAAACATCCTGAAGAGCTGTGCACACGTTCACGTCCGAGTCACTGTTCTCACTTTAAAGGGTTACAAATTGGCTTTTTTTAGCTCAGCGAGACGACTAGTGTAGAGATAACATATTATTTCACCCAGAAGTTAGCATCGCCTGCATTTGGGTCCACCGTACTGCAGAAAAAAGAAAGAAAGACAGAGAAAATGCAATTTTTATATGTCATAAACCCAAGAATTCAAGACACAAACAAAGATAATCTCTTGAGACTGAAAAAGGTTAAAAGCATCATAAAATCTTAAAAAAACGATAAAGTGTTTATCAACTTTTAGTTTGGATAACTATCCTACAATACAAATCACATAATGCCTCGTTTGTGTATCTTAACATAGCCTGTCAGAACACTTGTAATATAAAAGATAATTGTGTTAATGTCAGTGATGAAGGTGCTAAATTTCATTGTTATATCTGTTAGCTACATTTTTAATCCATATCATTAAAGGCCGTTTTCTCCGGAGCAAATCTCCACTTCAGAAGCACTTACACAATACAAAGGATTATTTCATACTTCCTAACCCCCATGGACCTATCCTAGCAGCGTGTAGCATTAACCCTGAACACTTCATCATGAAAATGCACAGGTGTTATTGTATGGAGCGTCACACACTGCCAGTCCACCTTCTACTTAAAGAGCTCCACTTTTCTCCACTGGAACACTTTAAGTGCCTTCAAACAATCAGCTGACATTTATTATAAAGACAGCACGTTTCTCTCCACACTGGTACGAGTTCACCTCTAAATAACAAGTTGCACACAAAAGTAAGTGAGTGACTGTATACTCTTTTATTCTGCTGACATTTCCAAGAGAGCTGGTGTGTGTTCTGCAGCAGATTACAAGACATACTAAAGACTCCAATGGTTAACACTCAGGAGTTTCACAGCTTGCTATGCGTCAAAGAAAGTCTGAGAAGGAATCAGTACAATCTGATTTTCCATAATCATCGTCTCTTTAGGATAGTCTGGTGAACTTGTTGCTTATTTAGACATCTAGAAGTTAGATTTGAAGCTCTGTTTGTTTCCATGTGTGGAATCTATTCATCAAATGTCTACAAAGAATCAAACCATTCAGCTGTCTTTGTCCTATTTTATTTCTTGCCAGACAGTTCAGTCAGTCACACAGAGAGTCTGCAGAGTGAAGACCAAGAGTGGAGTCGGGGTTATTTAAACACAGAGAGGAGGAAGGGGTGAAGCTTGGTGATCGTTAGGGAGGACGTATCAGGAAGGAGAAGGTCATCATGTTGCTGCACAAAGACTTTAACTAACAACTCTGCAACACATCTTCCTAATAAGAACATTTCCCAAGCGAAGCAAATAAGTGAAAGCCAGTAAATATATATAACATTAGCAAAATGGAATCACCCAATGATATTATTAAAGCAATGCAGTGAGTATAATATCTTTCTGTTACAAGATTGAAGCTGGTTAGATAACGAACGAGTAAATGAAAACAGAAGTGTGTGTGTGTGTGTGTGTGTGTGTGTGTGTGTGTGTGTGTGTGTAAAATAGCCCAATAAGACAGC
>NW_011343558.1:0-2015 GCF_000735185.1 Notothenia coriiceps | reverse complement strand
ATGGAGTCAGGACTCAGAGAGACACGAGGAGAGCTGGAGCTCTGATGGAGTCAGGACTCAGAGAGACACGAGGAGAGGCTGGAGCTCTGATCGAGTCAGGACTCAGAGAGACACGAGGAGAGCTGGAGCTCTGATGGAGTCAGGACTCAGAGAGACACGAGGAGAGCTGGAGCTCTGATGGAGTCAGGACTCAGAGACACGAGGAGAGCTGGAGCTCTGATGGAGTCAGGACTCAGAGAGCATTAGGAGGGGTTAATCCACGTAAACGTTGACGCCCGTACTGCTGACACGGAGTTAATAAGACTAACAGATTATTAGCTCCATCACACATTCCTCCGTCGTCATGGCGCCGCCGCCTGTCAATCACCCACACAATTAAATTGTTTAATGAATAAATTTGCATGGATAATGGGCGGGAACATCTGGCGGCGCGCTTTAATGGCGAGCGCGGCATCAGACGTCCATATGGAGGCGTCTGATGCTCACAAATGAAAAGTATCACTCTCATTAATCTGTCAGGAAATCACTTAGTCAGAGTCGCCGCCCAATTACAGGCAACCCCGCTAATTACTGAGAGGAGCGCTCCATTCGTCCGCCTGCAGGAACGCAACGAGAATCTGCAGAAATGCAAAACCCCCCCCGCTCCACATCTGGCCCACATTTCAAAATGTCCCTCTCAATTAAAACTCTGCGGCTTCCTGCAGATATACATTTCAAAATAAGACGTAATTATGCCGCTCGCTTCGTTACGAGAGAATACATATTCATGCTGACATGAAGCGAAGACGACGCTTTGAGAAGTTTGGGAAGTTCTGCAGAGACGCTGTGTGCAAATACTTTCAGTTAAAGTACTGCATGCAACTCTTCACTGCAGGAATGTGGAGTAGTACGAAAAAGATGGAGAAATATCTTAATAATATATCTAAAATAATGATAACAAATCAACAACAACAAAGCAGGAGTCCTCTATTCGCCCCACAGAGGAGGAAGTTACCTTGTGACCTTGATACAGAAAATAAAACACTCTGTTATCATCAGATCATATTTAACAGTTGTATCAAAGCACACATTCAGGTAGAAAGCAGCAGTATTTATGGGATAAATGAAATGTTACAAGAGTTCAAATGACACAGAGTTACTGACCCATTCAGAGGTAAGAATAATGTGAACCAGGAACATATTGATATTTGTGAACAACAGCAACAACAACAATATAACAATGTTCCATCGCGATTCTCAAGACGAGACAAAGATAAAGCAGAATTGACGGATTTCAGGAAGTAAAACAAATCCTGCCTTCAAAGTAATCAGAAGAACAAAGAAATAGAAAAACACAACCAGGAAGCAGTCATGTGATCACATTGTTCAGACATCAAACATTTTAGGAGCGTTTTGTGTTTGCAGCGTTGTTTCAAATACGTTGTTTCCTATCTTCTTGTATTCTTATTAATTTTCTCTCTGGAATGTTGTTGGTCTTTTTAAGGATATTGATGCATGTGGTAAAACTTCTGAAGCAATAGGAGTCAGGACTCAGAGAGACACGAGGAGAGCTGGAGCTCTGATGGAGTCAGGACTCAGAGAGACACAGCACGAGGAGAGCTGGAGCTCTGATGGAGTCAGGACTCAGAGAGACACGAGGAGAGCTGGAGCTCTGATGGAGTCAGGACTCAGAGACACGAGGAGAGCTGGAGCTCTGATGGAGTCAGGACTCAGAGAGACACGAGGAGAGCTGGAGCTCTGATGGAGTCAGGACTCAGAGAGACACGAGGAGAGCTGGAGCTCTGATGGAGTCAGGACTCAGAGAGACACGAGGAGAGCTGGAGCTCTGATGGAGTCAGGACTCAGAGAGACACGAGGAGAGCTGGAGCTCTGATGGAGTCAGGACTCAGAGAGACACGAGGAGAGCTGGAGCTCTGATGGAGTCAGGACTCAGAGAGACACGAGGAGAGCTGGAGCTCTGATGGAGTCAGGACTCAGAGAGACACGAGGAGAGCTGGAGCTCTGATGGAGTCAGG
>NW_011343557.1:0-2473 GCF_000735185.1 Notothenia coriiceps | reverse complement strand
CAGCTGCTGGTGTTGGTCCACTGTGTTTCATCAAGCCCAGAGTAAATGCAGCTGTGTACCAAGAGATTTTAGAGCACTACATGCTTCCGTCTGCTGAAAAGCAGATATGGAGATGAGGAATTCATTTTCCAGCATGATCTGGCACCTGCCCACAGTGCCAAAACCACCAGTAACTGGTGTACTGACCATGGCATTACTGTCCTCGATTGGCCTGCAAATTCCCCTGACCTGAACCCCATAGAGAATATGTGGGGTATTGTGAAGAAGAAGCTGAAAGACACCAGACCCAACAATGCTAATGAGCTAAAGGCCGCTATTGAAGCATCCTGGGCATCCATAACACCTCAGCAATGCCACAGGCTGATTGCCTCCATGCCACGCCGCATTGATGCAGTAATCCGTGCAAAAGGATTCCCAACCAAGTACTGAGTGCATTAATGGACATTTTCAAATGTTTGATTGTGTTTTGCTGTTATAAATCTTTTTTTTTTACTTGGTCTGAGGAACTATTCTAATTTTTTGAGATAGGATTTTTGAGTTTTCTTAAGCTGTATGCCATAATCAGCAATATTAAAATAATAAAAGGCTTGCAATATTTCAGTTGATTTGTAATGAATCCAGAATGTATGACATTTTTGTTTTTTTAATTGCATTACAGAAAATAAAGAACTTTATCACAATATTCTAATTTTCTGAGACAGTCCTGTATGCTCGATTGGTGCCACAGGCATTGCCCTTACAACTACAATAAGCATGTAAATGTTAATCTACAGCTCCGGCAATCCACTAGCACCGGAGTCTCCACCTGCAGACAACTACTGTTGCGTCACCTTGGATACGAGTCCAAACAACTCACAGACACACAGGCCATGGCGCTGACAGGGCGCCCTTTGAGCATCAGATCTGACGACGCTGATTGGCTGAAATTATGTTTCGGTGGCATAGTTTACAGATAGCAACAGTCAGCTTGTTGGCTGCTGCTGCTCTGGCTGAGGGTAATGATACACGCTGTGGCCAGCCAGGAAACATGTGACTTATCAGTAACTTTAGACATCGTAAAACAATTTTAAACAAGATTTTGTAGATTATACATTTTACTGATACCAACTATATAATATTTACCTTGTTCTTTAAAAATAAAAAATAAAATATTTTTTGAAAATATATTTTTTTATTTATTTTGAATTTTTAATGACAATCAAACATGTGGGAAGAGGGGGGGCGGCGCCCCTAGCGCCCCTATGGGCCGGCCGCCACTGGATTCAACACATTTATTAAACCTGAACGATACAGACTGTGTTCTGGTTCGAAGCTCTGAATATTTATTAGAACAAGTTCCCTGGAGGTCCAATGATCAGCAGCTTGGACATTCCCCATGACACAATCTGGTAGAGGATGTTCCACAGGAGTAACATCACACTAAGTTTGCTTATTTTGTCATGTTTAGTTCATGTTTACACGCTACAGTCACTTATGTCTAATCTCGCTGTGCACTGTCTGTCATTGCACTCCCTGTTTCTTCTGTACTTACCTTTCCTTCTCGTTTCAGAGCCCTTTACTTCCTGCCATTGTGTGATTTCCCACCTGTGTGAGTGTTGGCCCCTCCCTTGATTGTTGCCACCTGTGTCTCATCAACCCTTCTATAAATAGTCCTTGTCTTTCTTTGTCTTAGGCCAGTAGGTCTTGCTTCAGGTCATGTCAACACATGCAACGGTTTCCAAGCCAAAAACTTTATTTTGTTTTTACCGAGAGCCACGTCTATTTAGTCTTGTATTTCGTTGCCTTTGCCACGTTTTTAGTCCTCTTAAAGAGTGAATTTTGGTTGTAAAACATGTCAAAACGTGAGACATAGGTGAAAGAAGAAAGATGCTATAATTCATCATGTGTTTCCAAATCATTAGAAATATAATTGCAGCTTTCCAACGTTCTTTAAAGGTTATTTTTTTGCAAAAGCTGCCATTTTCTATTAGATCGTATCAGTTTCCTTGTCCTTTAGGAAGCCACACATCTTGGGCTATAAAGAATGGGCCAGCACTCATTGACCCGTGTTTTGAGTTTACGCCTACTGGCTCGATTCTGGGTTATTGTTGTAAGATCTAATTTTCTGGCACAATGGAGAAGCTCAAAGGACTCGAGAGATGAAAGAGAACAACACTGGTTACATTTGATTAGGCTTCTTAAGATGAGAATCTTTAAAGACTGCCTTTTCAGTTAATTTCATCCCATGTGATAAGTTGTTATTTCTAACAAAACAGAATTGATCATTGCATTAATAAGGATGCTGACCTTTGAATCCACTCACTCTTTTTTCAGATGTGTTTGGCACTATGACATTGAACAGCCTATGAGGAATGACAATTATTATCAAGGGGTGGGACTAACGGCCCGTCTACACTACAGGCATCAAAAAATCTTGAAGCTGGGCGTGTCTGAAGCTTGGCGATTTTTTGCGACCAATCACACAGGGGATAGG
>NW_011343556.1:0-3403 GCF_000735185.1 Notothenia coriiceps | reverse complement strand
CTCTTCTAAAGAATGCACAAATGTGTTTAATCGTTAATGTCAGATAAGTACTAAGTAAATACATTTGTTCCTGCTCAAGATTAGATTCAACTTTATTGTTATTGCACAGATTACAGGTACTGAGACAACGAAATGCAGTATAGCTTCCAACCAGGAGTGCAACAAGCAGTAAAGTGAAAAGTAATGTACACAATCTACAGGATAAAATATAGAATGAATTGAATGATGAATAAACAGTGAGGGGTATGAATACACTAGATATACACAGCAGCCTGTGAGCAGTATGAACAGTGTGTATGAATATGCTAAGATATATAAAGTATGAAAACGGTAAGCAGATATAGATATTAATTTCATGATGATAAACATTGTGGAACAATGATGAAAAATGTGAATGGAAGTGACTGACACAAAACAACAACAAACTTTTGCCGAGCCAATGGAGAGCTTCATCAGCAGCACGGGGTAAAAACCACCAATGAGCGCTCAGCTCGAGATACCAGCGAGTCGTTTCCCATCAAGCATTTCGCTTCCGCAGCCCGTGGAGAGGAACTGCGCCGCCTCGCCGCGCCTCGCTCTCAAGGCTGCGGGCGTCTTTGTCCCGCGAGATTTCAACGTCTCATGTGAGCGAGCCTCCAGAGCAAGTCGGACAAAATGACTAACCCTCATGCAACGCACTAGCAAGACGTTGATCGCAACTGCGCAGGTCTGCGCAGGTCTCGCTTGTCTCAAACAAGCCTGTTGATCGAAATTGCGCAGGTCTCGCTTGTCTCAAACAAGCCTATTGATGTGACCAGCATCCAGCCCAGTCACGTGAAACGCGTGGAGGCTTTCTATTTGCTTAGAGTTTTTGCAACCTTTAGTTGCCAGGTAACACTGCACAGTGGCATTTCAGGAATTGTAGTTCAAATAAGGTCGCCTCCTCCTTACTGATCACACATGGTCTGAGAGAAGAAACTACGTATCCCAGAATGCACGACTTGAGGAAGTGCCCTCCCATTTTGAGCACATGACTTGTGGTACTCCAGTGAGCCACAACAACAGTAATATTTGTTCGACTAATGGGTTGTCTGGCTAGTATTTCATATTCTATCGTTTGCTTGTTATTTAAAAAATGAAGCTGCCATGTTTAGTTGTTGCACTGTGCTTCGGAGTAGGTGTAATGGCCGGGAAATACTCACGCGACGTGAACGAGCCCAAGTCTAGTGATGGGCAGAAGCTGGAATTTAGGATAGCTAAATTGGACCAGGTGTGGAACAAGGCTAACAGGGTACGTATATTTCAGATACTATTATCTGTACTGTTAATGTGAAGCTGTAGCAAACTGCTGACAGTAGCAGCACGTTTAGCTGTCAGTGAGTTAACAGAGTAACCTAGCTAACGCTGGCTACTGCCCGTCTTCTCTGTAGTACAGTTGTAATAGTAGTTGACTTAATGAAGATATAGCATTACGTTTTAATAAGACAGTGAGATGCACTTTTACTTTCCACAAATGCAGAGGCTCAAGTGCACATTATGGACTATGTCTTTGTTTGTTATGGTGGAAGTTAGGAATTCAAACCACAATGTTATGTCCTTTTATGTCTTAAACTTACGAAATGTTGCATTGTTGAAAAAAAGCCTGGGATTAAGATTCTCATAACCAGAAGCTAAACTGGAACTGTTGTGCAAATTAAAAAACTTTAAATCCTTGGAGGAGGGGGAATTAAGGTGTGTGTGTGTGTGTGTGTGTGTGTGTGTGTGTGTGTGTGTGTGTGTGTGTGTGTGTGTGTGTGTGTGGTCAATTAATTCGTATAATTTTTAACTTTCATTTACAGAATTAAAAGAGTCAATTATGTGCCCTCCTTGTCACCCATTTAGTGGTTCACAAAAGAAGACTGTAGTATGCTATTTAAAGTAATAATGACTATAACAAACTGAGTGAGTGTGATTTTTTTTTTAAGAGAGAGCCTTTTCTTAAAATGGTAAGACCAATTTCATACTTTGAGAAATCACTGTCTGGTTTTCTTCCTTCCTTACCCTTCACTGTCAAATTAGTTTTCCACTTTTGTCTTACCAAAGTTGATGTTGTCGTCTCTTATTCTCCTTTTGTTCATGACAGATGCAGCTCTCTCCCGTGCGGCAGTCCGAGCTGCACAGTGATCTGAAGATCCAGGAGAAAGATGAGTTGCAGTGGAAGAAGCTGAAGGTGGAGGGGCTGGATGAAAACGGAGAGAAAGAGGCCCAGCTCCGACGTAACTTTAATGGTGAGACAGCTCATTGAAGTAAAAAGCATTTCAAATGAGAAAGTAATACTAATGCCTACCTTAAAAATATGCGGTATTAATCATATCTCATTGTATCAAAAGGCTCCAGTCCGTCTCTGCTCTTCCAAACATAGAAAAGGTTAAGACAGTGGATATTCGCTCTTGTGTGAAACCTCATTAGTGTTGTGGTTTACATACAAAGCCACTCGCCTAAAAAGATCACATTTTTCAGCAGATTGAGGTGAGTTTTATTTTAGTCAAAGCACAAAGCTTGTGAATCTTCAACAACAGGATAGTTAATCATAAAGGCCTTCTTTTTTTTTTTTGGTTGGCATTTAAAGTTAAAGGGTAAATAATAATGGGACAAAACGGCATAATAAGGAATACAGAGTTTGTTAGTGTAATTTGTGTAATCAACTCTGCCCTTTGGCTGACAGTATAGATAATGTATTACTTTGGTGCTGCTGCATCAGCCAAAAAGAAGAACTATAATTCCTCATCCCTGTCAAAGTTAGGCTGTTGGCAAGGCCTCTTTACAAGAGCTCCTTCTGAAACTGGAGCATATACAGGACTGTCTCAGAAAATTAGAATATTGTGATAAAGTTCTTTATTTTCTGTAATGCAATTAAAAAAACAAAAATGTCATACATTCTGGATTCATTACAAATCAACTGAAATATTGCAAGCCTTTTATTATTTTAATATTGCTGATTATGGCATACAGCTTAAGAAAACTTAAATATCCTATCTCTAAATATTAGAATATCATGAAAAAGTATACTAGTAGGGTGTTCAACGAATCACTTGAATCGTCTAATTAACTCGAAACACCTGCAAGGGTTTCCTGAGCCTTGAAAAACACTCAGCTTGGTTCAGTAAACTAAATCACAAGTATGGGGAAGACTGCTGATCTGACTGCTGTCCAGAGGACCGTCATTGACACCCTCCATCAGGAGGGTAAGACACAAAAAGAAATTTCTCAAAGAGCAAGCTGTTCACAGAGTGCAGTTTCAAAGCACATCCACAAAAAGTCTGTTGGAAGGGGGAAATGTGGCAGGAAACGCTGCACAACCAAGAGAGATGACCGCAGCCTTAACAGCATTGTGAAGAAGAGTCGCTTCCAGAATTTGGGGGAGCTTCAAAGACAGTGGACTGAA
>NW_011343555.1:0-5898 GCF_000735185.1 Notothenia coriiceps | reverse complement strand
AGAGAGATGTTTTCTAATAGTCAGGGTTTCCAATGTTCTGAATGTACTTGAAAGTATTGTGTTTTACTTAAAAAACAAAGTGTTATAGTTTACAGAAGGTCTACCTACCTATAGGCTACCTGAATCTCTGAAATGTACTATATTCCTAAATATGCTATTGCTACACTTTATGGCAAAAATTGCACTTTTCTGTTGGTCTTGGTTAAGAACCTCCTTGAAAAAAATAAACAATGTTTTGTTGCTTAAGCTTATGTATTCAGTCATTATTCAATGGTATACTAAAATCCATGTGAAAAAAATAGCTTTTCACTGTTCTCAGGTCAAATATTTATATGCGATTAAAAATGCGATTAATTGCGATTAATTAATTACAAAGCCTGTAATTAATTAGATTAATTTTTTTAATCGAGTCCCGGCCCTAATATAAACAGAATGTAACTGCTATAAGGTAGAGTGATGGAAAATGCACTGAATGTATGAACCAGAAATATTACATAAACATGTACTAACCTTAAGAAACAAACAGTGTCCACATTATTATTTTCATATGATTGTGTCAGGACATAAATAGTCCTACAATGGTTTCAGATGATGTTCAAGAAAGTTTAGGCAAATATGCAACATAATTGAGGCGCACTTACTGTGAAAAATGACTAGATTATTTGAATTATGCACAACATTGTACTTCTAACACTGTAATGTTATCAAGAACTTTGTAAGTTTAACTTTAAATGATCTTCAACCCGTTTGGTTGTTTGTTTGTATGCAGCAGGTGGCTTCATCTATCTGTTAATGACAATCATTTTTTATATTACAAGTTGGAAACGTTAAACCTGTAAATAAGGTATTATCATATTCTACATTATTGTGAATGTAAGAATAATCTTCAAATGCAAATAGACAACATACAGTAAAATGAACATCTCATTTGATGTTTTCTTTCAACTTGTTTGAAAAAGACATTTTATGGAAACTAAGTAGGACAAACTTTGCAAAATGTACAATTGTATTTATGTCTGTGGTGTGTCACCTTAGGTCCTTCAATATGCTTACTCTTTGCTTTCTTCACCTGAATGTACCTCCTTTCAGTCAATACTACATTCTTTCATCGCTTGAATGTGATATGTGTTGTTTTCTTATGTGAATCTGATTACATGAACATCATAGACAGACAGATCATGATTCATTAGGCGCTGCTGCTTTTTTTTCCTTCTCATTTAATGAAACAAATCTGATGGATCTCAAGGCACAGAGGAGAGAAATCGTAAAAGATGGAGGTGACAACCACTCCGCTCGGCCCTGCATCAATGTGCAGAGGACTGTCAGGGTACAGACATGGGCGGTTGATACTAGAAAGTTGGCTGGGAACAGGACAAGGAGTGGCAAACTCTGCAACTCCATTGAACACAGTGAAGTGTCCGTGGATTACAATTGTTTCAAGAGGGGCAGGCAAATGGCCAGAAAACCTCAAAATAAGTATACCAGGTATCAGTACAAGAGCGAGACCCCTGAGCCCTGTTTGAGGTCAGAGGTGAGAAAAAGAAAGGCCAGTAGTGATGTTAAGGCCCCTAAAAAGAGGCTGAGGTCTCGCAACTCCTCCGACACTGCTAAATCCACCAGCGCTAAATCCACCACCACTGTGCCCAACGATGAAGACTACAGGAAAGCTTTAAAATCCACCAAATGGCCTTCTCGGCCATCATTTCCCAAGTTGAGCTTAAAGTGGCAAAAAGAGTGATATGGACAGATTTAGCAACCTGAGAGATTTTGAGAAATATAGATTTAAAGCAAGAAATGTTTTTAAAATAACAAAACGTCTGTTTGTGTTTGTTTAGATGCTTTTGAGTAGAAATACAAGGAGCTTGATCCAATTGGCAAAGGAGGCTTCGGCTCTGTGTTTTGCAGCTTCCGTAAAGACAACAATTTACCTGTAAGTCTTACAAACAAATGCTTACATTCCTTATGCCATTCAATGTTGTTCAGGAAGTACCAACCAAAAGATTTGCACCTTTGTCTTGCAGTTGGCCATGAAGCACATTCCCAGAACTAAAGCGAGTGAGTAATTTGATCTGATGATGAACACAGAGAGTTAAACTACAACTAAAATCTAAACATTAAATCAGTTTTTAACACTTTTTGGGTCACTTTTACAGCTGATCATATTTCCTGTGGCTTTCATAGCCAATTCGCTTTTTTAAATATGTACTTCTCAGAACTGTATAAGCAGTTTATCAAAACATGGTTTGTTTGCATTTATTTTCTTCAAACTTTCAATGGAAAACATTACCACATCTTCCTGGAGATTGCCTGCATGCTTAAAGCAGCAACATACCCTCACTATAAGCATTGTTGTCTTTCAAATTGTCTTTTGGACACTCCAACGAACATAGTACCACACAAAATGCTTTGGTGCACACCACCAATTACTTTTTAACGTGACACTGCTGTAGGTCCCTCACACACACAAACACACACACATGAAGGTTTGTTTAGGGTCACAAAGATATCTCAGATCGAGTGCCATCTGGTGCTACATCACCACGCCATGGACTCATATGGAGTGTGTGTCTTTGTGTGTGTGTGTGTGTGTGTGTGTGTGTGTGTGTGTGTGTGTGTGTGTGTGTGTGTGTGTGTGTGTGTGTGTGTGTGTGTGTGTGTGTGTGTGTGTGTGTGTGTGTGTGTGTGTGTGTGTGTGTGTGTGTGTAGGGCATAGAGCATAGAGCATGTGGCCCAACCCAGGGTACCATCATGGCGTGCAACGGTCTGGAACCTATGGATCACCGCATCCCCACACACCCCTACTGTCATACACACATATGCAAACACGCTCATTGGAAGAGAACTCAAGACCCTTTTTGGAGAGTGTGATGGCTAGCTGCGTTAAGAGGATGGTAAGGGGCCTCGGGGTGGATGGGAGGAGGATGGGTGGAGATGATAAAAGTGCAGTGGTGATGTGGAGCAGGGAGAGGAGGGTGACTGAGGGTGAAATGATGGCTCAGGGCAATGAAGATGGAAGCGGTGGCAGAGGTGAAGAGTGCAGCCAGGCGATGACACAGAGTATAGATCTGGATTTTCTTATGATATGCTTGGTAACCTCCAAACATGGGCTGCGTACCAAAAGCTCAAGTAATTTCATTGTAGGCTGCCTGTTGCTTGTGATGACTTAATCTTTCAAGAAGTCCCAAGCGTGGGCACACTGACAGCAGAAAGAAGGTTTTGGATAGTCTTAGATGTTTTCAGTTTGTTTCTTGGTAACATTAAATAATATGGGGTGCGTATTCACAGAAGATGTCCCATTTGTTTTCTGTGGAGGGCTAGGTTACTATTTACAGAAAGTCAGTGATGAGATGTTTTGTGTTTGTTTTCATCAATTAAAGATAACAAAGCTACATTCATCTATTAGGGGCCCATCACGCCAGAGAATGACATTCAAAGTAACTTTTGGATATTTCCAATTGTGTTTTAAAGGCAACATTAATCACTATTTTACTATCAACAAAAGATAAAATGACCAATGTGAACGGTGTCACAGAGAATTATCATTGTTGGACTGTTGGCTTCCTAAAATCTACATAGCTTTCCGCTCATTCTTTTGGTTTCACGCTCACAAACTCCACTCTATTCAACTTTGTTTCCAATTGCAGTGTTCAGCTGTTTTTGGTAAAAAAAAAAGCTCAAAGGGCAAATCATTCTGTGGATGTGTTGCATTGAGCATATTAATTACATACTCTGCTAAGACTGAACAGTTGTTAATTTCCTGTTTTAACCCTATCTTAGTACAGAATAGATGCATCTGTGCTTTAAACTAACCCAATTCCACTATTTAACACAACTTCAGCCTTTAGTTTCTGTCGGAATCAAGACAAGCATAATTGGCCCTCCCTTTGCTGTTGCTCGTGTTACGTCAGAGGACATTTGCTTAAAGTTGAGCTTTTTCCCCAATGTATGCTGAGCAGTAGAGAATGAGAAGGCACTCAGCAGGTGACCCAATCACAGTACAAAACAAAAGGTCAAGTAGCTTGAACAAAAAGCGAGCATAATCCATAAAAAAACTGCTCTGCCAAATCTCCATAGTGCAACTTTATACTGTAGGTCCTGGTTGTTCATGTGTTGTTGGGCCGATGTGTGTGTAATTGTCAAATAACACCAGAGTAAAGAACTAAATTTCTGAGTTAAGTTGCTCTTATCTTAAACTTAATGTGTGAACTGTGTCATGGATCTTTAAAAAAATGTTTGTTTGAATTTCAGAATCAGAAAGAAAGCCTTAATTATCCCACAGTGGGGACATTTACAAAAGGGAAGGTGCCTTGCTCACACAGGTGTGATTGAGGGAAATGTTTCATTGATACAGAGAAACTTACTTTGCACCATGCAATTGAAAGCTTACATAGATCTTATATTAAAACCAAAAGTGTATGTGTTTGTTAAAGCAAAAGTAGAAGAGTAGAAGGTGCACAAGCCTGTTCTCTTACTATCTCTGCTCCACAGTGATGAAACTCCCTTGGTAAACCTAAGAGATCCCCCATGTATAAATACATAAACGCTAAGTATTTTGCATATGCACACATTTGCAAGCAGAGGCAACTTCCCTTGTTTCGATGCATATACTGTACACAATGAAGCACACACACAATGTCACTGCTTGTCAGATTACTTTTTCCAGATGAGCAAACAGAAAAAGATAATTTCACAGCTCTGATTGGATAATTACTCTTTGTTTGTATGTGGTCATTTGTCTGTCTTTAAAAAGCCCACATCATCTTGTGGCAGAGTGGATTGTGCACTGACCAGCAATGAGATGCCACAATGCTTGTCTTCTGCCACTTATAGTAATGGCTAAAAATGATTAAAACGGCACTCAACCGATTTTACGTGTCTGGAGGAGCGCTACTTGGCCTGTGGGGGCAATTGTGCAGTGTATTCTGTGGTTGTGAAGGCAGCCCGAATGGCCTTGATGATGTCATCCGTGTTAACTCTGTATGGGTTTGAGATGAAAATGAATTACAAAACCCAGGCATTGGTTTGGTGTCCTGGTGTATAGTGAAAACATGTTGGATGGTTTAGACCTTCAAACCAATTAAAGGAAGTTCTGAAGCCTCATGAGGATGAAAGGTCGTTTTGGGAAACTAGGATGCTGTGTTTTTGCAGATGACACATAATAAAGACAACAAGTCTTATCCTCTGGTTTTAACCTTTACAAAGGAAAAACTGATCTCGACAAAACAAACTCATTGATATTCCAAGTTAGATTTGCCCACCAAGATCCATGGATATACGTATAAATGATCAGGAATGCAGAAGCTATTTTATCCATAGTTGTGTAAATTCTTAAATGTTGCTTAATGATTAAGATCAACGATTGGGAGGTTAACATACAATTTCTTAATTACTAAGCCTCTATTCAACTTTGTCAATGTTGCATTTTACATCAACAATCATCCCCCATCAGCAAAATAAGAAAAACTGAAAGAGCTCACGCTGGTCAAGTGATCGCAGTGCGTCTGTCGGTGTTGCTGTTGCAATCTGTAGCTAGATTTGAGGAGATTCACGTCACCTTCATTCACCTTTATTTAGCAAACCTCCAGCTTTACTGGTCAAACAAACGCGCACACACACACACACACACACACACACACACACACACACACACACACACACACACACACACACACACACACACGCACACGGACACAAACAACAAAGACATTAAGGGTGAGAGATAGCTTCCCCTCCTGGCGTTATCTGATCTGCAATGCTAATCTGCTTTATTTGTCTCCTGTCAAAGAGCTGTTTATTGCTGATTCTCTCAATACACTTAATCCTGTTTGAACATGCAAATGAGACAGCGAGGGACACACACTCACGCACGTACGCACGCACGCACGCACACGCACACAC
>NW_011343554.1:0-2413 GCF_000735185.1 Notothenia coriiceps | reverse complement strand
TGTGTGTGTGTGTGTGTGTGTGTGTGTGTGTGTGTGTGTGTGTGTGTGTGTGTGTGTGTGTGTGTGTGTGTGTGATGTTTAGGTATCCTTTTACATATCATTACATTTTATTGGATCTGATAACAGTAGATATATTAATATTATTATTAGCACTGCTAAAGGTTCACTTTTTTGTACTTTCTACAATTGCATACATTTTGAATTTGAGTTGGATAGCTTTTTTGGGCGTTGACCTTGGCTGATTGCAGCTCAGAATCTGCTCTTTTGTTGTTACTGCTTTTAGCCATTGTCCCCAGAAGGAATTGGACCATTTTGCTGCTTTATTCATCACAAGTTTGGCATGAATCTGGAAGCCAAGTATGCCAAATATAAGCCACTCAGAACCGTCTTAGAAGGGCTTTGTACCACTGCAATACAATTTAGACATGTTTTTCATAAAGAAACTGTGCTTGAAACCTACTTTAGAAAAGAAGCTCCACACACTCTTGCCTAAATACAGTTGAATGCCAAAAAGAAAGGCGTCATTAGTGTTTCAATAGGAGAAGCTCAGTCCTAAAGCCTCCCTATAACAGACTGAATTGCAGGAACAGGTGCTGTAACCATTCTGTTGAACATCAAGTAATGCACCGTTTCACTAGTGCTAGCTATTTCACTTAGAATCAACACACTGTCAGCAAGGGACACACAAACACACACACAAACACACCGCACTTTGCTCATCAACACTACATTTACGGTGAGAATACATGGCGGTGCTTCCACTTGTATTGGCCTTAATAAGTCCATCCATACCTTATCAGCGCTATGTCTGGGGGCCACAATGGTCAGATTGAGGAGGGACACAAAAGGCCTTTGAAGGGCTTTGTGCTCTGTGTGTGTCGTGGTTTACCGCTCGTGTGTGTGTGTGTTTTCCCCTCATCGGATTGGAAAAGTGTGTGTTCACCACCTGTGAACCTTAAAGGAAAAACCTGTCTCCATTCCTTTGTCCAATCTGGTGTTTGTTGTTGGAATTTCTGTCAGTCATGGGAATAAATTGTCAAATATACAAGTGATGGAGCGCCAGAATGCAAAGCTCTTGTATTAATATGATATATTGAGTCTAACCAACATAGATGTATACAGAGAACTGGTTATAGTGTTGGGAAACCCCATTCGTTCGTATGAAGGATGCTCAGTGGTGCTTGAAGCCAAAACAACCGGACTCGTCTTAAGAGCAAAGGTATGGTGGGCCACTAAGAAAACCCCCTCCTGGTTCGCTTGATAACCAAAAGCAACATTTGCCGTTGTGAAATAAAGCATCGTTTTCATCTTGAATATCGTCTTTGCTAGTTTTTACAGATCTGAATTGTAGTAATCTTCTGAATGTACGAGGGATGGGAACGATTAATCGAATATTCGAAATTATTCAGGTATTCGAATAATTATTCATGTATTCGAATATGAGTTATGAATATTCGAATATACATTTGCTTTCAAATTCCCATCCCTCGAATGTACCCCCTGTCACTACCCGATCTGCAGCTCTGCCCGATCTGCAGTGCGCATGTGCGAGATGGTCCGCCATATTGGACAACTCTGGACGGCAACCCAAGTAGGACACTTGACACAGTGGCTTTTGGCAAATCACAAAAAGAAAACGCGAGAGAGATGAGTTATTATTATTACAACGTGACTTCAGTATTATTTAACAACTGTTTTTATTGGGTTCTTTTATTTGGGGTTAAGTACATTGTCAGAATAAGTGAGAAATTAATTTAACTTCTGTTAGTATATGCCATTTTTTGCATACATTCACAGTAAATATTTATTCAGTATGATAGCCGTCCAACAGAAGTTAAATTCATTTCTGACTTATTCTGTCAATGTACTTAACCCCAAATAAAAGAACCCAATAAAAACAGTTGTTAAATAATACTGAAGTCACGTTGTAATAATAATAACTCATCAAGTCAAGTGTCCTTCTTGGGTTGCCGTCCGGAGTTGTCCAATATGGCGGACCATCTCGCACATGCGCACTGCAGATGGGGCAGAGCTGCAGATCGGGTAGTGACACCCACTAATCACAATCAGAATCAGAATCAGGTTTATTGCCAGGTAGGTTCGCACATACTAGGAATTTGACTTGATGTCATGGTGCATACATAAAGTATAAAAAACAAGAAATCTAATTTAAAACACAAAATCTTTTACACCGTAATAAAATACAGTTAAATAGTAATAAAATAAAGCAGTAATTTACATGGAAATAGAATGCTGTAAATGAATTTTTGCATAAACTATGAAATGGGAAATCAGAATATGTGCAGAAAGGAGTTTGACATTGTGTGCATTAATGTCCAGTGTTTCCCATACATTAATTTGTTTGTAGTGGGCCGCCACAATAAATATCGTCCACCACAAATGGATCTCATAA
>NW_011343553.1:0-6876 GCF_000735185.1 Notothenia coriiceps | reverse complement strand
ACACACACACACACACACACACACACACACACACACACACACGAGGCAGTCACCGTTTATTAAATATTATATTATTATACAGAGAACAAAGTCGTTATCAATTTGTTTTAAAGCTCAATAAATAACAAAGAAAACCTCTGACCGGCACTTTTCTAATTTTGTACGGAAGATTTAAACTTTAACGGACATGTTGACCGGCGGGAAATTTCTAATTCTAAAAATGCTCAGACTTTTAGTCGACTAAATCTTGACTAAAATAGTTACTGTTTTAGTCGACTAAAATAAGACTACAATGCTCAGACTTTTAGTCGACTAAAACTTGACTAAATAAAAACAGGATGAAGGTGACTAAATATGTCTAAAACTAAAAAGGAAATTTAACACAGGACTAAGACTAAAACTAAATTAAAAAATATCTGACGAAATGAACACTAGTGCCGACATTATTTCCTGCCGGAAATACAAAAATGTGCCCCTTGATGTCTCAGTCATCATTGTTTCACCCAAGATGGCATAGAGTTTGCAGCCAACCTGAAATGGAGGATGAAATTCATCTTTCAGAATCCCTTCAAACCACATTGAAGCCACCTGAACACAGTGAGTAGCTCAGTGGGAATGACCGATTTAATGCAGTCCATCCCGTGGCCATGGAGGTAGCAACTCTGATAGCAAGCTCAGGGGGTAAAGAATATGATGCAATGTTCCAGATTCTGAAACAACTGCTGCACAGGTGGAAGCCAAACAGAAAGGTGGTATTACTTGACATTGACCAAATGTCTGAAACAACTGGTCTGGAGAGGTTGAAGTCAGACAAAGATGCTGCACAAATAGTTGATGATAAAGTTATGATGATGGCAAATGAATGCACCGGAACAGAAAGTGAGCCAAAGAGGTGAGAGGGCCTTTCTTTAATGAGTGATGCTGATGACATCAAGGTGACTCTCAAAATCACACCAGTGAAGAACAGACAAGGAAGACCAAAAAGACAGAGAAACTTCACTTTAAAAGAAAAAGACAAATGTAACTTACTTCACATTGGGTAACAATAGTTCATACCCAGAAAACTGAATATCTGTCAATGCATTCCTCCCGGGTGTTTTTAAATAAATATTATCAATCTGATTATTACAGCCAAGAGACCTCGTTGTGATGACCCCCCTGAGGTGGACGCGTTGCTTCCTTTCCTTGTGCCCACTGAATCTACAGAGATATCTTCACCTTCTGCTGGATTTAGTACCGGAGGAATCCCTCTGCATTGATAATCTCAAGTTTCTCCAACCAGGAGCATGTCTCAATGATAATGTGAGTAGAAAATGTGTCTTAGTTTTAATATGGCAATCAAATAACATGTATACAATTGTAATTGTAAAGCAATGGTACTGAATGGTTAATTAAAAAATATTCAACACTTGTACCTGTGGTCTTCAGCATGAGATTATATAGCTTGCTGGTATCTGTTATACTTTGCCTGATAGCAAAAGCCAAGTTACAATTAAATACCAATGAAATTGTATATGAGGATTTCTTTTTTGTATCACATGTAGATAATACGTGCCGATCTTGGAGTCCTGGCACACGAATCCAGCAGTTATTCAGTGTGCCATTGGGAACTTTTGGAACAAGTCTAAGTACACCGTCTGGGATGACATAAATGCAAGTTAAACAATTGTACGATTATAAAACCTGAATGTTCTTGTTGTGCTCTTATCAACACATATTTTAGTTTGAGAGGAATAGGTCCGATTTGGGGAGAAACATTTGATTTTCCTTCCAGTGTGCAGACATGGACACTGGCTCCTTGTTGCTGCGAAAGTGGAATCGCGACAGGTCTACATCATGGACTCCCTGCCCAGTCCCGGAAAAGAGCGGCAGTTCTTCTTGCACTGGAGGTATATTAACTCCTATTGATACTGTATAATCAGTAAAGCCAATGACATGTTTTCCCTAATGTTAGTATTTTGATTAATGAATTCATATTATTTTATTTATTAATTAGAAACTTCATGAAGAAGAGAGGCGCCTCAACAGGGGAGTGTCTGGATGGATGGACCCAACAAAATGTCCTGGTTGGCAAACAGCAGGATGGCTCAAGTGGCGGCCTTTTTGTGCTGATGGAAAGTGCTGTTTTTAAAAACACAGATTTTAAAAATGCCTTTTTATTGAGTCTATTTGTTTGTTTGTGGGTTCAACTTAAAGCCACACAAGAGAGGGGCATGAAATCCTTTGTAAAATGAATTTCTACTGTATATTGTAGGTAAATGTGTCTTTCAGAATGCTGAAGCCCTGCTAAAAGACGCAGATCCTGCCATCGTCCAGCCGGACCACATGAACAGCCTCAGGGGGTGCATATTAAAAAGACTGATTGGGGCACATCATTGATTCTTTTAGCCACTGTTTACTGTTGTATTATTTTGTAAATAAACGTACTAAAATTCATCATGTCTCATAACTTCGTTGTGGCAGATTAATTAACCCCCTTTCATCAGGGGGGTCTGTGGGACATTTATTACCTTGCAGCCATGTTCATGATATAGCACAGGTGTTTTTTGTCCCTGATGTTTAGGTAACCTTACCAAGCCATCGTAGAAAGAGCAAGAAGAGATGTATACAGTACAACACCCGGGTGTAATAGCTACAGTGCTTAAGATAAGATGTGCCTTTAAACATCCATGGGGGAATTACAATTTGACGCAGCAGTACAAGGGAATTAAGTCATCAAAGAAACATTTCCATAAATACCTATACATCCAAAACAGTATTTAATGTTTAGACCGGGTGCAAATAATATTGTTAGCTAGGGACACCCGGGTGTAAATAGCATTGTTAGCTACAGACACCCGGGTGTAAATAGCATTGTTAGCTACAGACACCCGGGTGTAAATAGCATTGTTAGCTACAGACACCCGGGTGTAAATATCTGCCTTATATATTTGCATCGTTTCTGAAGCTGCAGCACATTTCTCCTGATTGCATGCATGTGGATTAACAAAGAAATGTAAATGAGTTGTCGTCATCCGTCCGTCTGTCATCTGTTGTCTCTATATGTCAGAAGGGACGATTAAGTTAAAATACAAGATCATATTTAATATAGAGGATCATATAAAGAAGCAGGTACAGAGCAGTAGTTTGGTGTGTTGTGCGTAGTTTTTGCTTTTATCTGACATTTCAGGCCTCTTCACTATTAACCGCTCAGAGCAAGTGTAGCATGAAGAGCGACAGAGTGTGAATAGGGAAGAGGTCTGAATGGATGGGTGAGTCACACAAACAGGACCTTCATCTTGTGTCAAACCAAAGGTCAAAAGTGGATGTAGTTATCTTTGACTACTGGACATTTTGGTAAGCATTTTGGTCAAATCCCTTTTTTTTGTGCATTACTCCTCTGAGAACTTTAAAGTTTAATCTTATTTATTGTGTCTTCAGATGACAACTATTACATCGGTGCGAACAAGGGTATGAAGATAGAAATAATGATTTTTTGAACTTAATATAATGTTAATGTGCATGCTAAGCTCTTTTACATCCTATCTTACCCCTATAGGAATGGTATTACATTTGCGTTGTTGTTTTGCATCACTTCAGTTGATAACAAAACCCTTTATCACCACATGGGCCGGCTAAATGCTACTGCACTGCCCTGAATGATGTAAATGTTATTTTAAAATCCAAAGTCACACCTCTTAAGAGCTGCTGCCATGTCAAACAACACAATGGCAGCTGATCAAGCTTGACTCGCGCAAAAAGGAATGTATGTGACCTGCTAGAGGCGCGAGAGTGAGAGGAATGTTTCCCTGTGTACCGGCTCCACCAGAGCACATGCTCCATTTCCCAGGCTCCTTTTCTGCTGCAGGGAGGAGGTCGGAGAGAACTGTTCTCACTAAAAGAACCAATTCACACCAATCAAACTGCTATTACTATTTAATTGATAGGGCCACTGAGAGACAGTGGAAAAACATATGGAGCTCCTTGTATTATAAAGCATTCATCACTTGATTTGTATTCCATTTGGCTCCTAGCTTTACCTTTTAAAAGAGACACATTTGTCAAATATGCACTTAAGTTGTCACTCATGTATGAATCGACCTGCTTCAGCAAAATTACCACCCACAAACTCATGCGATGGTCATTTATAAGAGGAGCAGCACCTGAGTCAACAGGGCGAGCGCTCAGCTGTAATGAAGGGCTTTAAGAGATTCTCCAGCGTAGAGGCAGTCAGTCGGCATTTACACTTATTTAACAGTGAACAACCTCATTCAATGGCCATTCAATAAAAACTGTTTATATGTATCATGGGCTGGAAAACAACGATAATCATTTCCAGGTTTTGAATATAGGAAACTACTTAAAGAGGCTGGAGTAGACACATTCAAGCGAGAACTAAAGGTACGCAATTGTTCCCTGCATTTTTTGAACATTTAGATTGTTCACAGCAGAGCCTTTTCCACAATTCCTAATTGCACAACCTGTAACTTTAAATAGTATCAGTCCTTCAACAGGTTCTTGAAATTGTGATATAGAATTTGCAACATAAAGCATATGTCATATTGTTGACAAAACACTTACATATAGCTCTGCTACTAGCAATTATTTTCCTTATTGATTAACCCTTGTGTGGTGTGCCGGTCAAATTTATCTGTTTTACATTTTCACACAAAAAAAAGAACATTATTTTTCTTTAAAGAACATGTAGAATACAAAAAAAATTTTTTTGGACTTTTGCTAAAATACCCCTGCACATTTACTGTCTGCACTTCATAATAAGTTTGGGGCAGAAACACACACAGAAACAAGAAGATGCTCACTCTTTCAATGAATCAGTCACACACACACACACACACACACACACACACACACACACACACACACACACACACACACACACACACACACACACGTTCTCGCACTGAACTTCTCACACCTGCACACTGGGGGGAGGTTTTCTCCACCAGCAATATGAGAATAAGTGTGTCTGCTCAGAGAGGCTTGGGATTGAATAGTCTTCATCCCCAATGAAAGTCCGCTCAACTGCTATCATAATAAGGATGGTACGTGGGACTGCAGGAATGCCAGTGACTCATTTCTATGACATCAAGTCATCCTTATAGTTGTTAATTCCTTTCTCAGTAAAATGATTCTGGATATTACCAACCTTGGCGGAGATATGTTTGCAGGGAAAAGTAGGAAAAATATTGACAATACATATTTACATACTTGGGATCTTCACCCTTGCAGGGTTCTAAAGGTCCAATTATTGTTGAGAGCTACACTTCATAGCCAGTATCTAAAACGAAAATGGATGTAGGTGTTTACATTGCTGTTCAAAACCTGTATATACTTTACGGCTTTGATTATATTAAGATAAAGTTAAAAATCAGTTAAAAATAATAAACATCAATAAAAAAAATGTTTATTTTGTATTTTGCTGGATAATCTGAATATGCATTCCAAGTCTTTATTATCTTGGATGTGGACTTTAGCATAAATTATAACTTCTAAAAAATGAAGATTTTCATCTCTTCAGGTGCTCATCATGTCTGTCCAACAATCAGAGAAGCCTGAGGAAACTGTCCACCTTTGACAGGCTGAAAGCAGGGGATTCATTAACCTTTTGTTCATAAAAAAATACATAATTCATTTATCAAAACTTACTTTTAACCATCAACCTGCGCTTGTATGCAACAAAGATTCAAAGATTCAAAGGCTTTATTATCATACAGTATGCACAGTAGTTGCAGTGTGGGTATGGTAATGAACATCTGAAGTCCCATTCTCTTCCAGCAATGCAATAATATACTGTAAATAGGACATAAAACAATACAACTTATTAAAAAAACTATAACATATTTTAAGATTATGTTGATAGACCAATGTGCATGTAATAATGCAGATCAAGTAAACGATATACATGTCAACGGAGTCTTATACACATGTAAATAGAATAAGATAAATAAAGTGAAATAAAATACGGATATACTGAAATACAAGTCTATGGTTTGTATAATATTCCTGGACATCTTCTTACAAATTGTGTCTCTGCAGATCAGCTGTCCATTCCCAACTGTTGAGTCAAAACTGTATCCAGATCAGTCTGGACTGGTTTGACCCACATTGTTTCTGAACAGGCAGCAAGTGCTGTTCATGTAAGATAGTGACTCTTTTTGCATGCCAAATAAACATATTTTCCAGCCTGGCTGGGTCAAAGAGTCATTTCTTGTATCATTGCTGTGAAAACACTGAGTACCCAGGGCTGGTTGTGGCTGGGGTACAGCGACCTTGATTGGCCTTAAGATGGTCTTGGTCAGACCAGAACAGTCTGGCTTGTGTGTTACTGAAACAATATTTATAATAATATTAATATAATATTTTGATTTGTACACATAATGCTGTGGTACAAGTTCTATCCTTTAAGCCCCTGTCACACTGTCCCGAAATTGACACCCGATGGACACACGAATATGGAATTGTGAATTTCGCACGAAGATGGCCCCGAACCACACACGAAGGCAACATTTACATTGCATTTAAGACATACAACTGTAACGAAAGTAAGACAAACAATTATGTTAAAGTATTATGATAATGTACTGATATTTTCCGACTTTGTTCTTTACTTTCTCCGTCTTTATATGTAGAAGATATTAAGTTTTCTCCGTCATGTTGTTTCCATAGCAACAACAACTTCCTCGCCTTCAAAATAATATATTATATCCTTTTTAGTTTCACAGAACACCAATTGGGTTATTTACATGATTTACATGATTTTGTTGTGCAATAAAACAACCAGATGGACACACGATAAAGGAAATGTTCAAATTCGGCTCTGATCGTAGCAGCATCGGGCCATTCGTGAGGGCATCTTAAGCCATCTTTGGCATGCCA
>NW_011343552.1:0-3549 GCF_000735185.1 Notothenia coriiceps | reverse complement strand
ATTGTGTCCTTTCCATCGTGTCTTTGTGTCTTTATGACGTTTCCATCGTGTCTTTATGGACGTTTCCATCGTGTCTTTTTGGACGTTTCCATCGTGTCTTTATGGACGTTTCCATCGTGTCTTTTTGGACGTTTCCATGTATGTACGTTTCCATCGTGTCTTTTTGGACGTTTCCATCGTGTCTTTATGGACGTTTCCATCGTGTCTTTATGGACGTTTCCATCGTGTCTTTTTGGACGTTTCCATCGTGTCTTTATGGACGTTTCCATCGTGTCTTTATGTACGTTTCCATCGTGTCTTTTTGGACGTTTCCATCGTGTCTTTATGTACGTTTCCATCGTGTCTTTTTGGACGTTTCCATCGTGTCTTTATGGACGTTTCCATCGTGTCTTTATGACGTTTCCATCATGTGTCTTTATGGACGTTTCCATCGTGTCTTTATGGACGTTTCCATCGTGTCTTTGTGGACGTTTCCATTTGCTTTGGTCCATCGTGTCTTTATGGACGTTTCCATCGTGTCTTTATGGACGTTTCCATCGTGTCTTTATGGACGTTTCCATCGTGTCTTTTTGGACGTTTCCATCGTGTCTTTTTGGACGTTTCCATCGTGTCTTTGTGGACGTTTCCATGTTGTATTTTCAGTAAATTACCAAACAAACACGGCGTGGGAAACGGTCATGTTTAGGACAGAGGAAAGGAGTTGTTGTCCCTAGTGGATGTGTTTGCTCATTTCAGTGGAAAAGAAGCTATAAAGTGTTTTTTTCTGTGTGTAAACAGAGAGCTGCAGACTGAGCGTACTTTCTGCACTTCTGTTCTGCATTAAAAGTCGTCCAGGGAGTCGAATGTAGTTTAAAACGCACTCGCTCGCTCTCTGCCTTCCTCAGTCCTCGTGTACTTTTTGCATTTTTAATCCGCCTTGTTACAGCTTTGTTTTCCGTCCCTGAGACACCTGGTTTGGATTTTTCCTGCGTTTCCCGCCCGCATATGAAGGCATCGCGGGTCAGCAGCTAATCTCCCGCCATGACTTCATCTCTTGAAACCGTACAACGAGTGTGATTAAGAGGCTTTGGGGGAATTTGTGCCGGGTTACAGAACGCCATTATGGTCTTAAGGTGGATTTGGTGTTGAATTATTTTTGCCATCGCCACACACTCAGGAGCTTATCTGTTGTTACAGGAGGAGCTCAGAGGTTAGTGGAATAACACAATAAATAACATTGCAGCATGAAACTGCACCACTTCATGCATTAAAGCCTTCGTTCAGTCATTATTACGTTTGTTTAAACCCATAGCATTACTCTAAAGTCTAGCAGAGATTATGAAGTATCCAAAGATACCAAATACATTTAAATTCAGTAAATAATCTGTACGTTATTTGCATACATTTGAAGAATAAGTTAGCTTTTTTTCAACATTTTTGGGCTCAGTCTCTAATCTTTGCTCCATAGAATAACATGTAACCTACTTTAAAATCAGCTGCACTTTAAATAATAAATAAAACGGTTCATTTATGTAAAGAAAATCTTGAGAATTGTAAGTTTAAGCACCTTAAAGTAGATCAATTATTATCAGAAACATGTACTAAAAGTATGCAAAGTTATAGTACTCATTGTGAATGTGAAAGCAGCATTTTAATGCATCTAATTAACATTATGAAGTCTATTCAGACGCTATTAAAGGGCTTTAGATCATAGATTTAGTTCACACACACACACACACACACACACACACACACACACACACACACACACACACACACACACACACACACACACACACACACACACACACACACACACACACAATCAAAGCTAATTTCATTATTTTACTTCCTACAGGATCGTCTTGTTTTATTGAGGTTTTAACGTTAATGCAGACTTTAAGCATGCAAACCTGCTGTATTAAAATTTACATTTTCATTGACTTTACTTTAGTTGAAGCCCCTACTTATAATGCAAACTATTGCTTTGTTAAAATAAAACAGATTTAAGCTTCAAAATGTCTGTAAAGGTATCCCCAAAACTCAGATTTTCAGGTGTACTCAAACTGTCCTGTGTACATGAGTAACAGCATGTCCTCTGGTCAGCAGAAGTGTTTTAGAAGAGGGTCTCTGGTGCAGATTGAGTTGGAAAAGCAGGGGGGGAGAATCAGGATGGCAGGGCAGGAGTTTCTGTGCTGGGAATACCAAACACCGGCTCCATGCACCAAACACAAAGACCTGAGAGTCTAAAAAACACTGGAGACTACATGTCCCATCATGCAACAGTGGCATAATGCAACTGGGAAGATCTGTGGACAGTTAATGGCAAAGGAAATGAAGGGGAAGCACCAGTTCATAAGTGCTGAAAGTTGTGTCCGATTAAAACGTAACTGTCTTCTTAAAATCACTTGAAACTACAAGTCCCATCATGCACTCTGATTGTTCCTTAGATTTCAGAAATAGTATGTTTAAAGGGGTTCCATAGCAATGTAGCACAGGTTTCTACAGCAGAGGTATCTCTAACAACACTTGACACTACATGTCCCATCATGCAACTGGGTAGCTTCTTCTGTTGACCCTCTTTTCGTTTCTTTTTCAGGATAACGTCCAACTTCTGTGCAAAGAAACGGCGGCGTGGCTCCACGTGTCTCGTGATGAATCCTGCGCTCATTAGGCTGAAACACAATCCCTTTCACTGCTCACTTTGTTTCACAGGAATACATTAGCATACTAAGCACCAGGCCTTTCTCAGGGAGAGCAGTTAGGCTGATTTCAGAAACAAGAGGTTCGTCTGCAGAATCAGACGCTTAATCCTGAAGAGTTAGAGGAGTTTGGTGCTAAGAGTCTGAAGACGTTTTTAAGGTTATACACATTTGGATGATGTGAAATCTAATCAAGTGTTAAATCAGACTTTAGTTCCACCTGGAGTAAATCCACAAGCTACCCTGCAGTATACAAAGTCATTCAAACTAGCTGCACCTTTACCAGCTTTGAGAACACTTTCATGATCAATCATTATAAAACATATCATATATATTATTCTGAAATGGACCAATCTGCACAATGACTACTTTTACTGTCTTTCACTATATTTTGATGAGAATACTTTTCTACTTTTACTTGAGGAACATTTTGAATGCAGGACTTTCACTGTAACAGAGTATTCCTACACTCTGGAACTTCTACTTCTACTCAAGTACAAGAGCTGAGTACTTCTACTTTTACTAAAGTACAAGATCTGAGTACTTCTACTTTTACTCAAGTACAAGACCTGAGTACTTCTACTTTTACTAAAGTACAAGATCTGAGTACTTCTACTTTTACTCAAGTACAAGATCTGAGTACTTCTACTTTTACTCAAGTACAAGATCTGAGTACTTCTACTTTTACTCAAGTACAAGATCTGAGTACTTCTACTTTTACTACAAGATCTGAGTACTTCTACTTTTACTCAAGTACAAGATCTGAGTACTTCTACTTTTACTACAAGATCTGAGTACTTCTACTTTTACTCAAGTACAACATCTGAGTACTTCTACTTTTACTCAAGAACAAGATCTGAGTACTTCT
>NW_011343551.1:0-2605 GCF_000735185.1 Notothenia coriiceps | reverse complement strand
GTGTGTGTGTGTGTGTGTGTGTGTGTGTGTGGTGTGTGTGTGTGTGTGTGTGCTTTTCTCAGTCACTGCAAGATGTGTGACAGTGATACAATGACTCTCCACAGGATTTCCAGGTAGCTTTATGTCCCACCAGAGCTCAGCAGCAGGGGGACATCAACAAAGACCTGCTGACTCAGCACATGTGTCCTGTCATTTCTACAAATAGATGTCTGCATAGAAAAGCATAATCTGTAGGGAATGGTACAAGATCTTTGTATTGGAAGCACTGTAGTATCTGTTTTTAGTCAGTTAGTTAGTCACGGTATCAACTAATCATGTTTGACCAGCTTTGGTTGAATGCAGGTAAACTGTCCATGAGGGGAGAACGAAGGGTAGATGGACATCCCCAACCAATTGGCTGACAACGATTTCACTTTTTATTAACTTAAGAATGTGCTTGTGAGCAACTTGGGAAACATCATATCAAAGAATTTGTTCGAAATCCTTTCTCACATTTCAAGGTGCAAAACAAGCGGCGCTTAAAACCGGAACCCCGGATACTTTTTTGTGATTAACTGGAACATCTTATTTCCAGGAGGAAATAAGGATTGTCAAAGTGATCATTTCTCAAATTTGAATGTAGTTGTATTATGAAATAAGGTTCAGTGGATCTATAACTCATGCTTTATTTGATGTCATCGAAGCAGCCTTCACCAACACATCCCTTTGCAGTGTCTTTTACAGACCTTACCACAACTTGACATGCTTTGAACCAGGCAGCACTTCATTTTGTGTCTTTGTAACATTTTAAAACATTCAACCTCTCTGCCGATCCTGCACTGCATCCCAGACAAAGACTCGAGAAGCGATTCCCTCCATAGTCAATCAACGTCTTCTGAAACCATGGCTGATGCATCTCCTGCTAGCTTTACTTTTACCGTCAATTATAAAATCATACTTCAAAAGACAGTCCTCACGTCTGATCATCCTTTAAACCTGACTTTCAGGTTTCATGTTTAATGTTGGCACTGTCTGCAGCGACACACCCACACCTCTGCAGCTATTTGGGATGTTTTTCTGGAGGCCTATTGGCAATATGAACATAGGCCATGGTTTTTCATTAAGTAACACTTGAAAACACTTGAATGTAGGCCTGGCCTGTGTGGTAATGAATGTAAGTCCTTTGCTAGTTCCTAGTTCTAGAAGCTTTTTAGAGTTAGTGGAGGCTTTCTTCAAACAGGGTTATTCTTTCCATGCCTCTGTTGGAATGAGACAGTGTCATTCAATATCTGGGCCGACGGCCATGACCTCCCACCCAGGAAGGAAAAAGCTGTTATCAGCATGAAGGAAGAGCTGGAACAACCAGCCACTGATGTGGTCCTAAACAATGGTGTGTGTGTGTGTGTGTGTGTGTGTGTGTGTGTGTGTGTGTGTGTGTGTGTGTGTGTGTGTGTGTGTGTGTGTGTGTGTGTTTCCATGTTCCCATGTCGTTCTGGAAATCAGTAGTATAGGCTTGAATTTAATATTTTGCCATGGAAAATGCTTTTATAGTGGTTACATTCATTCAAATGAGTCTTCCTGTGGTCCATCCTCACAGAGAAATTCAAAGAGAGGGTGAGTTTCTGTGTCTGACTCTGAATCAGTTGGTCTGTGCATTGCTATCAGCTGCTATAATGATCAGCCCCTTCCACTCTTGCACTTGTTTTTTCTCATTAAAGTAAGTCAGTGGCCCCAGGGGTCATGATAGTTTGACCTCTGACTAAGGAAGAGCTCTAGTTTAAAGGAGATCAAATTAAGTGACTAACACCACGGCCACCGAGCGGGCTCCAATGAGGACAGCAGGGCATGATTTAATGTAGTCTTTGCTCATTCCACATTATCCCCACCTTAAACAAATATGGATTTTCTGGCAGTTACAGTGTCATTAAGCTGTAAAATAGAACCCCAGGACCTGATGCTTGCTGGCACTAACCTTGTACACACAGTGTGGTTCTAACATGTGGATTATTTCTGGATACTCTATATGGATAATGTCATCTGATCACAGGTCTTTTTATTTTCACCATTGTTCTTATAATCTCTTGAGAGTGTTGCAGGAATGAGTTAGCATTTGAACAATACCAAAGTCAACGTTTTATTTAACATTTTCTGGTTAGATGCCTGAAATAAGGTCTGTGTTTACCACAAGCTGAATAAATGTTCATGTTTTGGTCAAATGAAACATAAAATATGTCAGCTAATACCCACAAGTGAATGTCTGAAGCATGTGTGTCTAAATGAGACCAGTAAATGTCATCACGTTGAACATTAGCCGCCTTTAGCTTAGCAGACGTGAAGTCATCTGACCATTGCATTTACACTCATAAAAGTTGTGTTAATATGTGGAGACCATCCTGCTGAACAAAAAACGATGAGCATCCCTGTAGCTGCAATCTTTGTGGAAGGATGTGAGCAGGGGGAGCGCAGAGCCTGAGAGTTTGAAGGAGGATCAGTGGGTCACTGAGAGGGGGGCAGCTTCAGCAGTGTGATGCTCTTCATGTCAGGGGTAACAGAATGGAGAAGGTCCAGAGGGCGGCTGGGAGGTGGGCAGGTAACAGGGTAAAAACTTTGTTTGGAGGGGGGGGGG
>NW_011343550.1:0-4093 GCF_000735185.1 Notothenia coriiceps | reverse complement strand
TGCATCCACTGAAAAACTGTCCAGCATCAGTAGCATGGCTTACGTGGTCACTTGTATAGGTTGAGGTTGTTCGAGGCTGTTGCTTGGCGTGGCGAGAATATTGCTCCACTTTCTCCGGTCCCCGAGATTGGGCTTCCAGTAGCTCTGGAGAGAGCTTTCGCACCTGTGGCCAATACGGTCATAATTTCTCTGCTTTTTTTCAAGACCCGCATCAGAAAGCTTTTGAATGGTGGTACTTTTCCAGTTGGTCTACCTGCTCTTCACGTAGCTCTGCATGTCGTAGTTTAGGTGCTTTTTTTTCTGCAGATAGGCACTGCTCAATCCACTCCTCCATTCTATAGTAAGACCCCCCCGGAGGTCGAAGTTAATCTTAAATGTTTCCATTTTATGCTTTGTAAGTTTGTTTCGTAACGGAAGAAATTTAAATATATTTATAAAACTGACAAGTCAAATCAAGCAATCTGATTGGTCGATAGCGTTTTTGCGGACCTCTTTGATTACAGATTTGAAAACATTGTTGCTTGCTTTAAAAGTAGCACAATTCATTATGTTAAACCTTCAAAAGTATCTAGATATCCCTGCCCTAATGCCAAAGGAACTGCTCACTGAATATGTTTTGCCGTTTGATGTCTATGTCTGGACCGCTGCGTCAAAAAGGAGGGCTTCTGCCCCGTTACTTCTCCGCTGCTTTCTTGTTCCAGTATGCTGGAATTATTATGCTGCAGTTTGCTTTTCAGCCCAACGGTATACTGTTTTTCTCAGACGCGGAGGGATACTGACTTGTATATCACGGCTAAGAACCAATCAGATTGCTTGATTTGACTTGTCCGTTTATAATTTTGAATATATGACCCTTCGTAGCATTTGCATTCAACGGGAGCACTAGAGGTCGAAAACTTTGAAAAGTGATTATAGGTCGTAATAAGCGCTTGAACAAACAACCTATTTGGTTGTATGAGTTGAAGGATTTGTTGCAATGTACACAAGCCCATTTGTATTGCTTCCATATAATACCAATAAGCATAGCTAGTTGAGAGCTGTATACATTTCCCTGTGTGTGAAAAGGTTTCAGACAGTGTTAATGGAAATTATGTGCACAAGGGAGGCAGGCATTTAAGTGCTCCAGCAGCCTTCCTCATGGATGTATTTGTTCTGTCCATTGTACTTGGAAATGATTTACTGCTTCAGAGAGTTCTCACTGTGGGAAAATGGACTCAGAGAAATCAATCCCAAATTTGACCCTTTGAGGGCAAGACATTGATCTCTTTCAGGAAGAACCATTCATGCTTCTTCCCTTTGCTTCCTGAGAAGATTTTTCAGTAAACAACTTCAGACATGGCTTTCTTTTTACTAAACCACCATGAAAGGAATAAATAGCAACAACCGCTTCCTAATACAATATATATAAAGAAATGTAGTCCATATGTTCTATTTTTTGGCGTGTCTCAAACAGTAATAAAAGGATGCATTGAAATGAGGGCTTTTAATCATCTCGCTTGGAGTTTCATTCCTCTCCAGTCTTCCACCAATAATGTAAAATGAGGCAAGCTAAATAAATAAATAAAACATTTATATAACAGCTAATTTCAAAGAGTGGTTGAACCGTGGTTTACATTGACAACATTATATCTACATTTAAGACATACAAAAGTATAGCACACAAGGAAAGGTTGACGTCAAAGGGATAATTAGACAATAACAGGCAGCTGTGAGCTATTCACCAGATCAATGATCAAGTGATTGTGAAGCATGAATCCTTTTATCCTATTAATCATTAAGTTTAATTGTCTCTGACTCGTCCCGTGTGATCGATATGGACCTGCTCTTTGACATAAAGGGTCTTGATCATTACACAACATGCGTATAAGAACCTGGGACCTGCCCTCAGCCTAGATGTTTATTTAGGTTTAATAGGCTATTTTAATAGAAAAACTTTACTACATAACCCAAAAAGGTGATTCTCAAATAGTGTCATACTTGCAAGTGCAAAAAAAGGATAAACTAAAAGGTGCTGTGTCCAGGAGTATAGAGCACATTTTGCAACCTGCTGGAGCAGGAGTTCTAGAATTACACACACACACACACACACACACACACACACACACACACACACACACACACACACACACAACCACAAAGCTATCAACGTGATGATCCCAGACCCAACAAAAGGTTTACTCTGGGGCTGAATACATTAAGGAGCTCCCTGCTGCCTCACTGTGATTGTTACTAAAAAGATAATTAATAAGAGGTGAGATGACAGGAGAGGAAAGAGAAGAGAAGTTATTCCAAGAGGATAATGTAATAAAATGCCCTGTGATACATTTGCATAATAATGTTATCTCCTTCACAAAATGAAAGTCCCCTCTGTTTGGTATTGTATGTGCTTGACACATTAGAGAACGGGGAAAGTGGAGGGTAAACTCGCCTAAACGGGTTACCTCTCTCTTTTCCTTCTCTCATTCTCTAACTCCTTATTCTCCTGTCTTGCTTTGAGCGGTGGGAGATAGATGCATAGAAACTTTGTCACTTTTATTGCTCTTGCTAAAATTCAGATTCATCACTTTGTGACACATTTAGATTGTCTTTAAGAAGTAAACTTGTGAAAGAGGAAAACATTTGAAGAAAAATGCATACCAACATTCATTTAAATGAAGACAAATCCTTATAAAATATAATTTATATTCCAAATAGCATACATTTTTCTTGGGTGAAAAAGGTCTACATAGAGAAGAATATGGTTACTAAAACTGATAATAGAAATGTATTTCACAGAGAGCAATCATGAACAGTATAAAAGGAGGAAATGAAGGGAAAAAGCAAGTAGCATTAAAACGTATTAACTTATTTGCCCCATAACCCATTTTTTATCTGAAAAGAGCTTCCCTCATCATAATGCAAATTAATCAAACCACTGTTTTAGAAAAACAAGTAATGTCACAATTTCGGCATCCATTATCGAAGCATAATTTCCCCTGACATCCAAAATCCAAAATGTTACTGCACTGACAATTTAAGACGCTTAAAGGTCTTCTTCTTAACTCCTCAGGTGACTGCAGTTTTTATTACACACAAAACCGGCCGACACATGTTAACTGATTCTAAAACGAGGAGGAGATGTTACCGCATGAACAAGCAACGTGACTCAGGAGAGTCATTTTCACTGGGTAACGATGTAGTAATCAGGAAACCATAGATATTGTAGCTTCTAGAATTGGTTATGAAACCAGGAAGTTGTGATAACATGACCTTATGTAACATGGTGTAGGAAAAACCAAAAAGTGCTTTAATCCCAACATCCCTAAAAGTACATGCAGTGTTTGTTAGGGAAACACAGCAGAAAGTGATTTAACTAATTAGTTTATTTTCTGATTGAAGGAAGTGTAAGTAAGTACAGTTCCAGCTGTTTGTGATAAAATAAGCACTCTTTGCTACTTTATTCAAAATATGGCAATAAACTACACATGATGATGTGTATTGTTCTCCCCATTCTTTTCTGCCATTCCTCTAATACCTCATTCACACCAACGGTGTTTCAGGGCCGGTTCGGAGCTGGAGCTTGAAAAGCACCGGGTTTTCCTGTTCACACCGCAGCGGAGCAGCCTCTTAGCTCCGGAATCCGGTTTGTTTCAAGCACCAAAGAATTGTCCGGCTAGAGCAAAAGCACTGCAGACCTCACGCTTACGTCGAGGCGGGGGCAGGGGCAGGGGCGGGATCAACTCCTGAACAACAACAAAAAGCCTGCGTTTTATCCAGTTTGTACATAACGATGGAGAAACTTAACAAGCAGCAGTGGTCCACTGAAGAGACCAGCTACCTACTGGGAATCTGGTCTTCCGAAGAGGTACAGAGGAAGCTGGAGCACAATCGGCCATTGTTGTTGTTGTCGGTGTTACCTGTGAGGGGTTTCCGGGCATTTTGGCTTTATGAAGCAGGCACGCAAACGGTTACATCATGACGCAAACGATGACGCAATGACGCAGCATTAGTCGGATTCTGGGCGGTGTGAAAAGAGCCGGAGCTAAACCGAAGAACCGGCTCTGAACCTGAAAGGCTCTAGCACGGAGCTTGAACCAGAGTTGCGTTGGTGTGA
>NW_011343549.1:0-4421 GCF_000735185.1 Notothenia coriiceps | reverse complement strand
AGTGTGTGTGTGTGTGTGTGTGTGTGTGTGTGTGTGTGTGTGTGTGCTAGGTGGCTATATAAAGAGGCCATCTCTCCTCCCCTCCTCCCCTCCTCCTAATGTTCTTCCCCCCACCATAGCCTGTATGTGTGTGAGTGTTTTTACAATACAAGGCCTCTCCCCCCGGGAGGAGGTCCGTTGGGCCACGGAGTACCAGTCACAAACACACGCACAGATACACATTCACACACACACAAAGACCCCTGGGACGTGCTGCGGCAAGGGAGAGCAGCACCCAACTCCAATGTCTGGAAACAGGATGATGAAAGAGCCACTCACGTCATGGAAGGCAGAAGAACAGACACACAAACAAACACATGCAGTGTATTTGCAAAAAACACACATAAATTCAGCAGATCCGCAGAATGCGTACTCAAGCTAACAGCTGCTCACTTATTTGAATTTGACATGCACACACCAACAGAAATTACACAGACAAAGGGCGTAAATGCTGCAATACAGACAAAAAACACAGATGCTGTCAAAAGCAGGCAATAATAGTACACACACACACACACACACACACACACACACACACACACACACACACACACACACACACACACACACACACACACACACACACACACACACACACACAGTTTTCCTGTTGTAGCCTTGGGGAAATTAAAACTACATTATGGACCTCCAGAGGGTAGCGAGTGAGAGAGGGATAGAGGAAGAGGAAAAGAAAGAGAGGAAGGGAGAGAGAGAAGGGCCAGTGTCCTGTTTTTCTCAGCTCTGACCATCACCGAGATTATACACAGAACCAGGAGAAGCCTTTCATACTCTCACTTGCTCATTACTTACACTTTTAAACTTTTCCTTCACTCCATAACAATATTCTGTCTAATCTTATTGATACATGAATAGATCGATGAGATGTTAAGTCAATGTAAATAAGAATTATCTTTGCTTTTCATTCGCCTCTTGGGGGAACAACAAGCACAATAACGCACACCGAGTCATACTCTTATTTTATTATTAATTGTCATTAAATTGTGTTTCAGGTTTGTCTAGTTGGCTGACCAAAATGTGTCTTTTTATGTTATTTTAAACACGATTCCCCTCTTTTCTTGTCATTTCCGAAAAACTGTATTTTCGTAATGTATTTTTGCCTTTTACTTATAAATCCACACAACTCAAACTATTGATTGAAAGATAAAGATTCCAAGGGATTCTACGCAAACGCCATCGGGTCTTTTCTGCTAAACAACAACAGCACATACGGTGTATTTTTAAGTTAGAATTAGACAACGAATGTGGTTTGTTATAGAGAAATTAACCCTTTGTCAACATTTAATAAAATGGTAAATACTTCCATAAAGATAATAGATACAAAATGCACATGGGCACAAACATTCAAACACTAGAGTGTTGTGTTAAAAACAAAATACGTGAACTGCAAAGAGGAGAACAGGGTTTCTTAGAATGCAAGCTTTCCATGATTGTTAATCCAACTTAAATGGCAGCAATCAACGGTTTATAAGGGAAAAGACAGGGAGGTGAATGGATGGTCTATCATTCATAAATTAAAATACATTTAGTGCTCTGATGATGCTACATTCTTATATAATTGATCAGCAATGTAGACTCCGATTTATAAAGGGACACCTTGGCCGTTTCTCAATGTCGAGTATGCTTGCTTGGCAGCACATGTGCCTCCGAGTCAGTTGCTTCAGAAGCGAAGCAAGAATACCTCTAAGCCTCCGCCAAATTGGTCCGCGCGCAAAGCATTGTGGGGATTTTAAGACCGCGGAGTCTACACATGTGCCGCCTCGAAATTTCCCGCAACGAAGTATGCCGGCCTCTGTAGAATTCCAAGTATGCTGGACATTGGAAGAGTCCTTCGGCGGCACTCGATGACGTAGCATACTTGAAATAGTGGCTCTGCAGCAGGTGTACTCGACATTGAGAAACGGCTCTTATCTTGTTGTTCTCATTTATCATTCAAAAAAGAACAGCTATCGTCAAGAGGTTGCTACGATGGTCTTTCAATTCACTATTGTGATTGATTGAAAACCCCATGGTCACATTTTTATCAACAATATTGTTAATAGGCTGAGTTTATTTATAAACACATTTTGAGATTGGTAGTGGAATCAGGCTCCTAAGATTGAATAGTCAACTATTCAAGGCCATATCTAGAACTGTGAAAATGCAATGTACATATTTGTTGTTGTTTGGATCTATGAGAAGACAAAACATTTACATTTGTTAAGGAAAATAGCCTGTAAACGGAATGTATCCACCTCTTATCTGACACACACAAATACACTTTTCTATCATCTGCTAGGTGGGGACATGTTTCTGGCCAGCCAGTGATGGCTGCGTCCCCACACACTACACCCACACACCCACACCCACACACACACCCACACCACACCACACCACACCACACCACACCACACACACACACACACACACACACACACACACACACACACACACACACACACACACACACACACACACACACACACACACACACACACACACACACACACACTACTTAAGCTGTGAAGAACAATAACGCAGTAAGGTCTCAGTTTCTCAGTTTCAGCTTGGGGACCTGACAAACCTTTTCCATGATGACTCACTGGCTCTTTCTGTATGTGTCTCGGTGTGTGTGTTGTCCAAGAGAAAAAGCAAGAGTGTGTACATGTATTCCATAGAAGACAAGAGTTGAGAAAAACAAAAGTTGAGAAAGAGTGTAGGATTTCAAGGCGAACACAAACACACACGACTCTGAAGTGTACTCTTGTCTGGTTAGACATGTGTCTGCTGCCGGGTTTATTCTCCTTTATGACAATGAACATACTTTAAAGCCTGAACTCTGGCAACCCTACTGCTACCTGCAATTTCCAACTTTTTCTCAACCGTTCCCTTTCTCTGTCCTTGGCAACTTCATCCTTTTTTATTCTCCCAGCACACCAGGGGAGCAAGGGAACAAGAGACGGAAAAAAGGGGAGGAAGCTAGGGGACAAGTTGTTTTTCTGTCCCACAGAGGGGTGGTTGGGCAAAAGGGAAAAGAGAGACAGAGTGTGTTGGGGCACCTTCGACCTCCGAGGGCTCCTCTCTGGGGCAGGAGGGAGGAAAGGAGGAAGGAGGCGATGTAGGGAAGGGGGAAGAGTAGGTTGGCTCGATAATATTCCCCTTTGAGTCACCCTCCCACCTCCCTCTGCCTTCCCTCCCGCGGGTCTGTCCAAACTCAACACACATTTTCCAGAGAAAGTAAAAGAGAGACAGAAAAAAAAGTAGAGAAAAGAAAAAGGAGGGCTGGAAGTTTGTGAATTTAACAAAAGTATGGGACACTATTTTTCTCCCTTCTCTGTTTTAGTCTCCCACTCTGTCCTTGTGGACACCATCTCCCTGGGAGTAAAGGAAACAAGGTCTGCTTGAATTAGGGATAGGCAGCAATTCTCACTCCTTTTCTCACACTCCCACAAACTCTAAGGGGAGCACGGATAAAGAGTAGGAAAAAAAAGGTATGAGACAGAAGAAGAGAGACAGAGATAGGGACAGACAATGAGATAGAAGGAAACGGAGAGGCAGAAAGAGACAGAGAAAGAAAGGAGAAGAGATGGATGGAGAGGGAATTGATGGTAGGATTCAAATTGAAAGAGTGGCTGAGTAAGGGAATATGGGACAGCGTGTTTTTATGGTAGGAAGAGTGTGAGATAGGTGTGTGTGTGCATGTGTGTGTCATGGGACTCTAGCTTCCTGCAGGAACTGACACACACAGCAGTTCTAGCGAGCCACCCAGGACCTCAGTCAGCACCCCACACACACACACACACACACACACACACACACACACACACACACACACACACACACACACACACACACACACACACACACACACACACACACACACACACACACACACACACACCCCTGGAGGAGTGTTAGTACAGGTCTGAGGAGGAAGGGGGGTGAGGATGGGAGGATTTAGGACGTCATAGACACCCCTAGGGTCATACTTTCCCCTCCTTCTATCCCCGTAGAGCTGAACGAGAGACAGGGCAGCAGAGGTAGAGAGAGAGAGATAACTGCATATTTACCACATTCAGCAGTATCTTGTGTCCCTGTAGGGATCCAGTCAGAGGAAGTGTTTAACTGTTCTCTGATAGGCTGCAAACCAGAGCAGAAAAAGTGGCTACAGCTGGCAAACAACTACGCTAGGCAAAGTGTTTTTGCCATGGTTTGTAAAACGTGATCATAACTGTGTAAAGGACAACGGTGAGAACAACGTAAATAGCCTCGTTATGCTTTGTGATTTGATACCAGTAGAACAGGGGTGCCCAACCTTTTTTGAACCGAGAGCTACTTTTAAAGTTGCCAGTCTGCCGAGATCTACCAGTCCAAATAGAGAGGCG
>NW_011343548.1:0-4288 GCF_000735185.1 Notothenia coriiceps | reverse complement strand
AAATGTAACATTTGGGATATTGGGCTATATAAATAAACATTGATTGATTGCTGCATGTGAAACCATGAAGCAGGCCTAGAAATCATGTGGAGGCTGTCTGCTGGGGGGATGTGAGTAAGAGTGAGCCCTCAGCTGGAAGCAGGCTGCTGGCTCCATCTAGTGGTTGGCTCATATACACTCAGACACCTTTTTATTTAACAAAAGGCTTTCCTCAATATTTTAGAAGGTACTTTCTGAAATCTTTTTTCTTTCATTTTAATCTCTACCTTTTTTTTGTAGGCTGTCATTTACATTTTCTTTCATCCGTCACAGGAATGATTATGACCAATGTAAGGGTCAGCAGTTAGGGGTTTCTCTCTGCTTTTTAGTTTCATCATCAATTCAGTCTTAAATTCTAGACCACCATCCGGCACAAGTCTTTAAACCTTTTAGTGAAAGGCTGCTGTCTTGGAGAAGAATGTGTTTCCAATCCCAATAAAGTATTTTCTCAAAGCATTCATGATGTGACATTCAATTGTTCACATGGGAAGTGAGAGAATCTCCCTCTGGAGGGAACACAGGGATGTTAGCCTTTGCAGCCCATTTACATGCACACACCTAGAGAACACACTACAGGAGAGGAAACAAACACAAAAAGCATAGCAGGGCCTCTTAATAAAATATTCTGTAATTTTCTAAAACACCTGGTTACTGTAAACAAATATTGTTCAAACAGGTGGAAATTGAGTGGGTTTTTGTGTGTATATGTGTGTGTGTTCGTAATGAAGGAACATCTCATTCAGTGCAACACGGGGGCTCATTTGAGTGTTTCTTTAATGTTATTTAGAGCCAATGAGTCTTAAAGCATAGAAACGTGTGAGGCTGTCAGGATCCAGTGTGATGGCAAAGCTGCTGTGTGCTGCTTCACAGGCAGCAGTGAGAGACAGAGAAGAGGGGGGGCTGGGTCTCTCTCTGCTCCACCTGATGGTGTGCCTCTCTTTCAGGCTGTGCTATCATCCGTCCTCCCAAAGATGGAGGGATACGCTACAGAGGGCTGACACAAGAGCAGGTAGGACTGGCTGCTGGCACACTCTTATTATCGCTGCACAGAGACAAATGTAAAGTAACAAGTTTGTAATGCATAATGGGGGGGTGAGACTAATGACATTTGTTTGTAGTCCAACCTGAAAGTTAGCATCACAAGGGCTCCAGTAACAAAAAGCAATCAAATCTTTATATTGGATAGAGCCAAAGAGCTATTCCAAATGTCGCAGAAAATAAGCTCTTTGGCAAATACACATTTAAGTACATGTTTTGTTCAGCAGGATATTCTCCACATATTAAACTACTTGTTTTGCGTGAATGCAATTACCAGAAGTAAAAAAAGCTAACATTAGGCTATAAAGGAACTATGGTCACATGACTTAGCGTCACCACCGCTAAGCTAAAGTTGACGATGATGTAGTCTCATTTAGACTCCAGCTTCAGACATTCACCAGAGGGGGAAGTACTGACTGTCAGGGACCAAGAAGTGAGGCAACAGGACACAAAGGTTTAAAGAAACTGTTTTTTCTTGTATTTACCCAAAAATAAAACATTATAAATCAAGAATCTTTACTAACTAGGCCTATAAATAAGGTCAACAGGAAATAACTTGAATAAATATAACAACAGCTAAACAGGTGTTAACTGAACAAAGCGACCTGCCACCATGACAGAGCAATGAACCTACACAGTGGTATGGCCAAACCAGATAGAAATCAAGGGGTAATTTAGATGAACAGAATACAAAAGGACATGGACCAAACCAAAATCCCTGTTTTGACATGGAGCACATGTTTTGCCCCAATTTGTCCCAATTGGCTACAGTATTTATTTATCCGTCCTCAGCCCTCTGCCACATCTTTTGCTGAACCAGGAAGCAACCTCCCCCAACGACCACATTAACTCAAATAAAAGGAGTTAGCACTTCACACAAATAATTGTGTTTTAACTGTGCTAAAATGTGTGAAAATACACTAAATAATGTCATTTAAATGAAGTGTGCAGTGTTGACTCTTGGAGTGGTTTACTGCCACTGAAATGAAGTCAAACTAATGGAAGTGAGGGTACAGTGATATGACCTCAGTGTGATTACCCTGTGTGGCTGTTGCCATCACACTGACATATTTTACGTCGTAGACAAAGCGTAAACATCTCTTGAGCTTGTGTAAACCGCAGACCTTATTTCAGGTATCTAACCACAAACACATTGAGGAACCATTGACTTCAAGACGCTGGAACAGGAAGTTGTAAATTGCCGACTCATATCCAGGTTTTAGAACTCATTCCTGCACCAGAGGTTAATATAATGGCCCAAATCTATATCAAAAATCTGACTACTCTTAGTTTGGTTTTAAAATAATGACATTCTTGAATGTTCTTATTCTCCTTCTTTGTATTGTCCTCTGGTTTGTGATGTGTCAGTCAAAGTGATCTACACTTAAGATCACCAATCAGCAGAGAAAGGATAACATATTTGTTTTAGTCTTTCCGTTGTAAGTTGTTTAAACCAAGTTTGGTCAGTATAACCTTACATTTTCCTCAACGAGAACTTTATCTACAGTACACCACACCATGTCCTAATCACCATATGCTGATGGACTTAGACTCATGGATTATATACCTTTAATGGAATTGATCAAGACAACAATTGAAAATGGCGGAAGTGTTCAACCAAACGGGAGCTGATCAGAAGACAAGGACATATGTTACTAAAATATGGCCAAATGAACATTTCAAACGAGTAAATAAGTATTAAGGCCTGCATGTTGTTTTGTTGAATTACTGACTGAAGTGTTTGATGTAATGAGACTTAGTTGAATACTTTCTAATTGGATGGTGGGATGTAAACAGCCCTCATCCTAACAATACAACAAAGCATTACAACTCTGTCATTGCTTGTCCAAACAATATAGCCAGTCTATGTTATGGTGTACTAATTCTGATTGTGTGTGTGTGTGTGTGTGTGTGTGTGTGTGTGTGTGTGTGTGTGTGTGTGTGTGTGTGTGTGTGTGTGTGTGTGTGCAGATCCGCAGTGTGCAGGTGCTCCCTGTAGACTATGAGATAGAGTACATCTGCAGGGGCAACAGGGTGATTGTGGGACCAAAGGTCAGGAAGTGTTTGCCCAACGGCACCTGGACCGACCTGAGCCAGCGCAGCAGATGCTGTGAGTTCACCTCAGCTGTCATCACACACACTCCAACTCAACACTCTACACACACTCATCTCCAACTAAACACTGTACACACACAATCCATCACGGAATCTCTGATGGACATTAGTATTTATGTAATTACATTAAGAAAATAATATAAGGTCTCCTGGGCCTGTCAGTGTTTTGTGTGCTTTATGGTGTTCTCGTTATGGGATGTTGCGTTAATAAAACACTGTAAAGGACTGAGATTCCTATGTTGCCCCTACATCGTGAATGAAAGTTGTCTGAAGGATATGTTTTCAAAGCTAAATATAATAGATGAAATAGTATTCAATTATAACAGAGGAGTTGCATTTCAGTGTTCAGTGTAATAAGTGTTATTATTTGCTAATATTCAAATCCTGTTATTTATTTTGACCAAATATTCAGCTTAAAGCCATATTTTTTTACATTGGAGCATTTAAAAAAATACATTTCAACTGCAAACAAAAAGCTGTTCTACTCGTCGCATACATCTAACAGAGTGGTCTCGCAACAATCCAACCAAAATCACAAGTTATTGTTATAAAATATAAGAATAGGAAAGCATGATAATATATACAGTATAGAGGAAATTATGACCTGTTAAAGGTCACATGTCATGGCCATTTCCACTGATCATAATTCCATTGTTGAGGTATACTAAAATAGAAAAATACTGTGCAATTTTCCAAACTCACATTGGTTTCGCATACAGCATCTCTGTAAAGTATGTGTATTCAGCAGTATTCACTTTCTCCACTAAACGGCTCGTTGCAGCTCCTCTCCCCCCGCCCCTCCGTGATTTCCTTGTTTAGCGATACACAGCCAAACACAGCCAAACTCAACCTGAACACACACAAAGTCACAGCCGAAATAAAAACAATAAGTGTGGCTTGATATTGAGTAAGAAAAAGGTTTATCGGTTGATAAACGCTGTGAGAATGGGTCTGCAGAGAGAATTTCGCGCGATCCCAACTGTCTTTTATCAGCCTGCAGCACGGAGCAGAAATCAGCAGGGCTGCCTGCACTGAGTGTGTGTGTGTGGATTGGTCAATTTGGACCAATCAGCGGGGGCTTAACGTAACGGCTCCG
>NW_011343547.1:0-7566 GCF_000735185.1 Notothenia coriiceps | reverse complement strand
CGCGGGAATATCTCCGCAATGGAGCGAGGTTAAGTTTCGATTGCATGATATAGGCCAGGGCAACACCTTCATCATACATGTTGGCACTTGTTTGTACCCTTTTCACGCGATTTGTAATCTGTTCTAGAAAAACGATGTGTTTTTTGACATTTGTGGAGTTAGGTTGGTCCGCGAGTGTTTTTTCATTGGTTAAGTGGTCCTTGGTATGAAAAGGTTTGAGAAACACTGCTCTCGGAGGATATTCAGGTGATAGCTGATAATGATCAGCTCATTTTCAGACAGGTTTTTATGTAAATAGATCAGGACAAAGAGAATCTTTTTTCCTTAAACTTTCAGAATCTCTTTACACAGAGGGGACACATATTTATGTATAAAAGACACGCAAAAGTTGATTTTGCATAATAGGTTACCTTTAAGGTGTTCCCAAACAAACATACACCAAACACAGGTCAAGATATGGAGGCTACCGTAGCCAACTTTTCCATTCCCTCCATTTACGCTCAAAAAGTTGCACTTGAACCCACCACAAGTAATACAACCAATGGCTAATAGGCACATCTTTCTGTGCCTGTTTAAAAGTAAATAACTCAATACCAGCATGCAGCAAAAGGCTCTGATGGTTGTTCAAAAAGGGTTAACGTAAAACTGCAGATATACAAGCCCTTGCTATGATGGACATTAAAACAAAGCAGCTTTTGCACAACACTTCTTGTTCTTTAAGTCACTTAAACTGAACTGCCAATCAGAGGGGCTTCTTTCACCCACAGGCAGGAAACGCAGCTGTAGCCTAAGGTCAGGAACAGAACGCAAAAACTAGGGCAAGAGATAGCCATAAGGTTATTAAATGAAGCATTTTTATATATGTTGTAGTTTATAAATTGGACAATATGTGTCTTTTCATCTATCTCCTCATACTTTTCCTTAAACTCTACTCCAGCTACTCCGGCTAAATTTCTTTATGCTAATGAGGCTAAGCCAGTGGTGCCAGTGTTGACGCTGCAGGATACATTCGCAAACACTTTCACCTCCTAGGAGAAGCAAGACGTTGATTGTGCACCTTCTTTTCCCCGAGCACCACCCATCATCAAAAAAAACTAATTTTAAATGTCAATTGGCATCAAGACAGGCAACAGGCCAAAAAATTATTTGAAAATACGCTTCAGTGTCCCCATGTTTTACAGGCTTTAATCTAAGGTTTGCAAACATCCTCCTAAATCTGAAGGGATTCAGAGCACAAACACATCTACATGGATAGTTTTTTTTCATTTACCGTACGTTTAACTATTAGATAGATAGTGCTTGTTAATGTACACAACACTACAAGGGCAGAAGTATTTGGAAGCCCAAACACAATAGTTGAACATTTCATTACAAACTCATGCACTGCCTCCACTGCTCTGGTTTTTGGATTTTAGGTTGTTCCCTTATGATTGGAACCTGACTGCAATGATTTTATCTTCGACACCATAGCGTGAGTGAGGTTGAAAACAGATTTTAGCTAAAAAGGCCTGACCTGCTGTCCGTTTTCCCGTTCTTCCCAAAAATGTTTGATGAGTTAAGATCAGTGCTCTGTGCCTCCAGTGAAGTAATTCATCTCCAAAAGTAAAAGTCAGAAAGAGATGGCACTGATGGGGAATGTTGTCTCATCATGGTGGAAGCTAGCTACACTTATTGTGGTCAGGTTGCCATTAGTAGCCATTTTGAGGCATTTTAAACCAATTACTTTCCTTTTGTTGCCATCAGTGTTTTTAAAGTTTTATATCTGTTGCATTAAAGATATCTAAATATTGCTGTTATTCATTTTTTAAATGATATATGTGGAGCAAATGGGAACAGCACTTTTGGTATATTATATACTACAGTAGGAACAGAGGGTGGACGCTTTACTGAACTGACCATTGAGATTCCAATTCAAGTATCAGATCAAATAAAAAATTCTAATTATTGTTTGATTTGCTTACTTTGTTTAACATTTCCATTAGTTAATTCAAATAACTGCAAAGTATTTAAGTTATTCAAAATATTACTCAAAATGGTAGCCATATTTTCAGTTTTGGATACCAAAAGCTGATTTACTGGTTGCTAAAAATGTAGTGTTGAGGCCTGTATTTTATCTGAAATTGAAATAAATGTGCCAATCAAACCAGGTTATTCACAAGCCCCTAAGAACAAAGTATACTGGTTTCTAAATAATTATTTGGATATCTGGCAATTTTCCCAATTTTACTTATTTAAAATACTTTTCTTCAAGGTGTTACTTCTCAGCAGGCATTCCATCAGCTGTTCCAGGTTCTGAGCAGTAAAGCTCGTTTTGAAGGGTGGTCCACAATTTATGCATTAATGTGAAGAACATCTTCTCCCTCTCTACTCTTAAGCTCTTCCTTTCCTTGCCATTAGGCAAACGCACATAGTTCATCCTGACCCTGCCCAAATCTCAGCATGCCATCCAGGGAACCAGCCCCTCATCCTATGCTGCTTTTTTAGCATTTATAATTAGAAGACATGGGAATAGGAGTAGGAGAATTAAGGAGTGATCAAGAGCAAAAGACTGAGAACATATTTGGATACAGGGATGAACAACTGGGCATTAGTGATGAGGGGATCAGAGGCCTAAAGCTGTATCCCCTCCTGCAAAGAGATGGAGAAAGATGGAGGAGCTCGTATATATAAGCAGAAGAGCATGGACTCACAAAAATTAAATTATATTACATTTTATTTAGCAAGTGCTTTCATCCAAAGTGATACAAAATAGGTGCAATAAATCATAAAGCTACACATTTGGAACAACAAGAAACATGTAGGTTAATTTGCTTCATAAGCCAAACCATTGTAAGTGATGGTGCTTTAGTTTCAAATGGGCAAAACCATTTTCTTTTGTTGGGTTGGGTTTATGGCCATGGAAACAGGTGGGTTTTCAGCATGGGACAATCAGTAGACTTTCTGCTGTCCTGATGTCAATAGGGAGCTTGTTTTGCACTTTTGGAGCCAGGGTAACAGGGGTGCTTTTGTTGAGGGGCACCGGGGTCAAACTCACAGTTAGGAAGTAGAGAGTCGATTGGCCAGTGCAGAACGAAGTGCATGTGCTGGAGTGTATGGTTTAACCATATCCTGGGTGTAGGAAGGACCGGATCCATACACTGCACAGTGGGCCAGTACCAGTGTCTTGGAGTGGGTTTGGGCAGCCACTGGCAAATTCAATGTATTATTGTTTCCAGTGAAACCCTAACCCCCAACTATTGACGGCCCTTGGTCCACCATATGGCATGGGCTTCATCAGCATGAGCAATGTCTTCATTCTGAATACCTTCTTGTCATCTTCATCACTAAAACCTTCTATCTGAACGATTCAATTTTTGTAATGCTCTGACAATATGAACTTGTAAATTCAATGTGATATGGTCGAAAGCTTCATAACGACGAGCAACTTTTCGTTGAGTTGTGATTTTCTTCTCAATGGCTAAATTCAAAGGAATCGCCTGTTAAACTTGATTTGAAGTAGGTGCAGATTTGATTAAACCCAGCAGATCTTTAGAACAGGAAATGTCACATGTATAAATATAACAGTATGGCTCCACTAGGTAAGCTTAGTATTCACACACAATTATTACCATTGGACACGTTCCGACTTGGCAACTACATAGTGCCTTGGCATGAACACAACAAAGCCACCTGCTGCCATATTGCTGCTGCGTGGAACACCCACACCACCATTCTGTTTGAATTCACGAAATAGGAGAGTGCATTATCTCTGTTTTTGAGTGCTGGAGGACAGGTTTGTTTAGGTAGAGCAAACTGGGTGAGAGCAAGCTGTTTATATGAAACTCTGGTGGTTGAAGTGAGCTTGGGTGGTTTCTTTACACAAAGTATAAAAACCATGGTATTTTTTAGTAAATAAAAACGTTTTCTGCTATTTATTTTCTGCCCCCTTTACACACTTGCAGCAGACCAAGACCCTTTACAAATGTCTGTGTAGGTGAGGCTTGGATCTCTTCTGTTAACCCCATACAAGATCCACATAATGGGTCAAGCTTCTTATAAAAGGATGCATTTAAGGTTCTTAAAAAGATATAGAAACCTTTGGTAGGGTACCAATTTGTACTGCATGTCCCCATCCAATCATGACAATGGACAGTACCTTCCAGGACCTTTTCACTTTGAGTTTTTGTACTGATTTTGTGAAGTTAGAATTAAGAAGATGCCTTGTGTTCTTTGTCAGTTTGATCCCATGTAGGTGAATCAGTCATTTGCCATTCTCTAAAAGACATTATTGTTCAGGAAATCTTTTATAAAATCATCATCCTAAGGCATGAATACACTTTTTCTCCAATTGACGGTATAACCAGAAATGCTCAAGGGATTTTTTATTTGTAAGACAGGACTAGAGACTAATGGTTTGGGAAGTCAAAAACTTAAAACCTTAAATGTCTCAATGCCCACCAGTGCCAATTACTTGGGGCTCAGACTCAATATTAAAAGCAAGCGGGACATTGGGTCCCCGCAAAATTGGCATTTGTCTGTTTGGCATTGCTTTACTGTAGACAAGCCAAAAGCAAGAGCTGTTAACTTTATTACTAGGAGAGGGATGGCTTAAAAAGAGCAAATGGACTGCATATATATGTTGTCCAATCTTTGTAACCCCTCAAAGCGCTTCTACATATATTGTATAAGTCAGCAATTATCCCTTTGGATAAATTCATACAGACGGAGGCTGCCATATAGGTGCCACCTGCTCAGAGACTCTGACATTAAACACTCAGGGCCAATTACGTGTGTGTGTGCATGTGTGTTTAGTTCAGATGTCTGTGTTTTCATATTATGTAAGGCCATACTGCTTGGAATGAGCTAATGAGTATAAACTACTGTTTGTTACTGAAGAGACTAAAGAGTGGAGAGGGGCGGGAGTCGTCCGAAACAAAGGGATTTTGTGTGTAAACCTGTGTGTGTGGTACATCATGTGAAATGCATACTATTTGCCAGAAGGTAACTGTGTCTATGTGAGGGAGAGATGGATGTGTGTGTGTGTGTGTGTGTGTGTGTGTGTGTGTGTGTGTGTGTGTGTGTGTGTGTGTGTGTGTGTGTGTGTGTGTGTGTGTGTGTGTGTGTGTGTGTGTGTGTGTTTGCCTGCCAAGGTCTGTTTACCCTGCTTTCCATATTTAATAAGATGTGACTGCCTGAACAGATGATTTACATATTTCCCTGTGAACCAAATGCATTTTAAGAAGTTGGCAGCCATAATTAACGCGGTCAATATCCAAAACACCAAATGTTGTTTCTTCTCTTCTTTTTTATTTTTCAATGTGTGCATGAATCAATACAGCAGCTAATTATGATTTGTTTTTGGAAGATATGGAGGGATGTGAGGGGAGGAGGGGGTCCTTTAGTACAACACGGTAACAGGCTGGGAATATTCAGGAAAATTAGAGCATGAGCAGCACATCTCACAGCTGTCTCCTCCTGTGTGTGTGCTGACTGCAGGACACCATGAACTTAATCCCTCTACAAGAATGTGCTTGACAATGAACTGTCTTTGCATTCACTTACCATCAGCATTTGTGAATATGTTTTTTCAGTTATTTAGCCCGAACCCCACTGCAGATGTACATTCCACATTACATGATTTTAATTATAATGGAATTTGTATTGATCTGGAATAGAACATTTGTTAAATTCTGCCTGTACTACATAGTGACATCCCTATATAACACTCGCGCATCTATTGGCTAGCACTCCAACACATTGTACGTGATGTGCTAAGGTGAATCTCTGAGTGGTTGACCAATCACAACAGAGCCGGCCAGCATTTACATTTTTTTCAAATTAAATAAATTGAAACGAAGTTACTGAAACAAATGATGTTACATAAACAAATACCAAAGAATATTAAGAAATAAAAATAAAAACAATGTTTGGCTGCATAAATAAAGTATTTATTACCCCAAACTGCATATAGGTTAATGATAAAGTAAGTAACTAAACTAACATTTTAACTAAGTCATTGACACAAATTCCATTACAAAAACACGTAATTGTAGTTGATGTTTTTTGTGCACTATGACTTTTTAATTAACTGAAAACATTTTAATCTTGAACACTATCTTTGTCTTCCCTGTACAGCATTTAATGTGCCCCTCTCATTGAATAACTGTCCCCAGCACGCCCCCCCCACCCCCAGTAACATTGCACTGACGGTTAGGTTTTTAGAGTGATTACATATTTATAAAGTAATTTAAAATCTTCATGTACAGTAACGTCCATTACCCATTATAAATAATTTCTTGTTCCTTCATATATTCAGTTTTGAATGGCAAATATCTCCAAATACAACGGCACCTGTACGTCAGCAGCTATTACAAAGAAAAAGATACCAGCCTGAGGCATGAATTGGAGATAAATCACATTCAGAATATTTTTGGCATTGCAGTCAGGAATAACACATTGCACCATGGTTTTTGAATTAATCTCGTTCAATAAAGCAGAATCAATAGCTTTAGCTTGGAATTAGATGTGAAAACAACCGATTTGTTAACTGGCTGAGGTTTTTCACAGCGTTCCTGCAGAGTTGTAGACGATTTATTTTCTCAAGTCTTTATCTATACTAGTGCCATTGCTGTATACAGTGTTGGTCTATCCATCACTTTTTCAAGGAAATGCTTTGACAACTTTTAGATGAATTGTAATGAAACAGTTTCACCCTTCATGTTTCTCCCAGGAATATAATAACTAAATGAATAGAGGTAATTCTCTTACTTTTATTCTAGCATCACTTTAATATCTCTTCTGACCTTCAAAACAAATGAAGTTGAGCTTCAGCTGTATTTTGTGTTTAGTGCTAATGAAAATGCTAATGCTAACACAATAGATTCCAATATCACCATACGGTGCATTTGAGACTTCCCCATTTCCAAAAGCAAAAGCTGAGATTTTCCATTGAACCTCATATTCATTGTATTAAAGTGGACCTATCATGCTATATTTGAATAATATAGTGTAGGACCATACCTATATAAGGCATATTTATACTTTTTATTTTTCAAAATACCAAACAGATCATGCATTTTAGCCATTCCTCATTTCGCTCAATTTAACACTGTCTTTTCATGGGCTGATTCTGTGAGAACAGCACCATCTACAGGCCTGGCATATTTACTACAGCGTCTCCAGCGCTTTCGAACGGCAATGTCCGTGGCTGTCTCCTCCTGATTGGTTGAGTTGGCCCAATAGCCTGTAGCGCCACTTCTGTGACGTCATAGAAGTGTTCAAATCTCGATCAGTCTGTATCAGATCCATTGCAGCCCCTTTTTAAGAGATTTGGGTATGGAGGAAAATAGAGAGGGTTGTGTTTTCTGACACTTGGTGAGTTCCCTGGAACACCGGGGACACATATTCATGTATAAAAGTGCATGTTGCATGATAGGTCACCTTTAAGTATACAGTATGTTATGCTGTTAGAAATGTTTGTTGGTCAAACTCCCACACTTTTTATAAATTAACTGCAGGCAGACAATGTACATGCAAACAGCTAAATGTATCCACCCTGACATGGACACATTCAAAGTAGAGTAAATA
>NW_011343546.1:0-2791 GCF_000735185.1 Notothenia coriiceps | reverse complement strand
TGTGTGTGTGTGTGTGTGTGTGTGTGTGTGTGTGTGTGTGTGTGTGTGTGTGTGTGTGTGTGTGTGTGTGTGTGTGTGTGTGCATTGATCAGGGCTGTGCATAGGCAGGGAAGGGGTCTGCTGGCATCCCGTCCTTAATCCTGTCTGATGAGAATCGAGCGTAACCCGCTTTTATCCCCCGCTAAGGAACCAGGTTTTTCCATCTCTTCGTTGTTGTCTGTCCGTCTGTCTGTCTAACCGCCTTATCTGATTTGGCTTCATGTAACTTTTATTGACATTTTTCTTTACAAGTTCCTTCTATTATTACCTCCCTTGCTGTGTGGCTTTGTAGCTTTGTCTCTGTGTCTCAGAGCAGTCTAGCAGGACTTAGGGCACTTAATTTAATCGGAGTAGTTTACACCAGTTGACAGCTAACATAGCGTGTGACGCTCAAGCCGCCCGCTCACATGCAGCGAGTGAGCAGTGAGGTCTGTAGGTCACAGACAAAAGTCTGGATAATGTGATTGTGTCTACATGGCTGTTTGATTTATTTGATGAATAGTCCTCTTAACTTTACTCCCAATAGTCTGACATGAAGAAGCATCCACTCTCACAGAGCATGACATTATGCCTTCACATCTTCAAGTAAATTGTTTGAATGTCATGGTCCCTAAACCATTAGGACATTGCTTGTATGTGTGTGTGTGTGAAGTACACACCTTTGTGAATGTGTGTGTGTGTTTTAATATCAATCACCCATCCCCACCACCAGCAGCTGACTACAGCAAATATAATAATGTAAATTAATCCGTTGATCTCCATCTCCATCATCCCAGACTCTCACGCTGTCAGGTGCTGTCCCACATCCAAGCTTAGGGAGGAGACTGTTTTTTGTTTAAACATTAAGAAACATAAGGAAATCCTTTCTTTAAAAGAGAGGCCATAACGGCCTCCAGCTGCTGATGAACATCAATAGTATAATCAATGTAAACCCTTCAGTAAAATCGATTATCAAGGTAAAATAAGGTTTTAAATCTTACCTGGTGGTGCTCAGTGGGGCCGTGGTTTTTGTGTAACTGGTGGTCCTGGGCTCTGAGGTGGATGAGAAAACCAGATCTGTGAAATCTGGGAAGATAGATGAGGTGGTGGAGGAAGCAGGCGTAGCAGTAACGTTGCGGGGAGCGATGGTGTTCATACGATAAACAACGTTACGGCCAGATGGACTATCAGGGCGTGAACGGAGCTGGGACTTCCTGTTGTCTTTATTGATTCCTGGGAATGGCTTTAACTAGGAAAAAAAGAAGAGGATTAATAATGATTGATGTGCCTAAAATTGGTATCCATGTCAAGCTGTGGTTTCAATCACCCACCTCCTCAATAAAGATGTCATAATCAGAGTCATCAATGTCAAAGCCATCTTCATCTTTGTCTCCTGAGTCTGTGATGTAACGGCCGTAATCCCCACTGCCAACTTCAGAAGCACCTGTTCATGTCAATAAAGATACATGATGTTTATTACATACTTCTTTACATTTCTTTATAACAGTTGATTATAAAATAAATCATGACTGCAGGTTTAGGGGTCAAACTAAGTTGGTGGAATGATGAAACACAAGCAAGCTGTTCGACAATAAAAATGGCCCTGACAACAAACAACATATTCATATGAAAGTTGCACACATGGAGAGATTGAAGATGCATGCTTCCTCTGTGGCTGGATGGGTGACTGTTTCCCAATGATAAAAGATCACTGGGGAATGTGAAAACATTTCACTGATGGTGGGACACAGATATTGAATAGTAGAAACAGCTTCTGGCCCAGCAGGTCTACCTGTTCGCCTGAAGCCAGGCCGCGGCACCACGTACTGAAACGTGTCTCCTCGATACACAACGGCTGCTCATAAGATACAAAGACAAAAGCAGACAGTGAGTACTGTGAGCATAGCATGACACATGGGTCCTTTTTGGTCAGTAGCTCTCGCTGAAGCTGCAAAAATAGTATTGCTTAATAAACCTATACAGATCTAGCTGGTGTGGTTTAGGTTAAGATAAATAAAAGACATGTTCAATTGTAATTCCTTCATTCAAATATTTATTTAGAAAGACAACAGACCAAGCAAAAATGTGTGTTTATCATGTGTTTTTCCTTTTTGTATTGCTGAAAATATTAATTATGTTGAAAATGCTGAAAAATCTATCTTATCTTATATACTTGGTGTTGGACAATGTGTGTGTGTGTGTGTGTGTGTGTGTGTGTGCGTGCGTGCGTGCGTGCGTGCGTGCGTGCGTGCGTGCGTGCGTGTGTGTGTGTGTGTGTGTGTGTGTGTGTGTGTGTGTGTGTGTGTGTGTGAACCTCCTCTGCCACCCACCCATGACAAAGTTTAATCTTAGCTTACATCACAACATCCCCTCCCTCTACTGCAAGTTTACCATGCTTTAAGGCAAGTTAGGGAATTAAAATATAATTTGTAGTTATGGATTGAATTACAACATAATTATACAACAAAATAAACTGTTAAACATTCTCAGATCTCAAAGAAACTTGACTATTTAATGGGTATCAAGATTTAGAGCCAATTAGCACAGCCTAATAACATTAAATCCTGAATACTGACTGCTGGCATACAGGCAGGGGGGGGCGCCCAAAAAAGCCATCTACTAATCTTCTGTTGTGTAACAATCCCCCTCAGTCCATACCCTGTTTCAAACCGCTATAAAAACACACACACACACAAGAACACACACACACACACACACACACACACACACACACACACTCAAACACACACACATAAACACTGTCATAGAGAGA
>NW_011343545.1:0-49534 GCF_000735185.1 Notothenia coriiceps | reverse complement strand
TAACTTATAAACTAATTAAGGAGATATCAGCCCCCGGATCCCCTAAAAAACCAAAGTCTAGAGCGTTTACAGGCGGGTTTAAACCCTGTCGTAAACAGGTGTAAGGCATGAATTAGTAAATCTACCCACGGTTCTACCGCGAGGGTTACCATGCGGTATAACGCGTTAGGTTATACCGAGCGGTCGGGCTTTTTTTGCCTTTCAGTATCTTAGTATTTATTAGTCGCGTGAAAATCCCCCAAAGACCCAGCATCTTTCGACTGAAGACCACAATAAAATTACTAAACCCAGTTACTAATGGGAGTTCCAGTTCACATGTAGTAGTTTCAATCATGTATTTCCATTATAACCCCATTTTAGGCCAATAAGGCCACGCGGTACGTCTACGATGGAGTTTTCAATAAAAAAAGGTAATATTCAACATCAACATATATAAGTTACAAAGTTTGAGTTTTGTCTCCTAACCAAATAATATCTGGTCTGTTGATTATGTCAGGCTGAAGTTGGTTGTCAAATTATGTTGTCATCCCTTGTTACATTGTATTTATCAATTGAGGCATTTGTTGAACGGATTTTAGGGCAAGTTCTGCCCCTAGCAGGGAGTGACCGGGTCCAGGGAGATTTCCTCCTGATAAGATGGACTCCCGGATGTCCTCAATGCTCTCTGAAACTGTGCGTGAGCTTTGTCCTCTTATTATCTGAAGAAGAGACTGTTTTATGAATGTCTCAGGCAAGCCGGATCAACAATATCTTGGTCATACCAATACGAAGCCGTGGAGAAAGAATGTTAAAGTTCCAAGGCCGCAGGAGACACGGGTGTGAGAGGAGAGGCAATGGCTGTGATGAATATAACTAAACCAAAGATCATATATAACATTCTATATCACTGGCATTCAAATAAAGGCATTGCAAGTGATTTAAGGTTATGTGCATCCCTTGGATACAGCAAAACGATCTGTTTAAAAAATGTTTGTTCACACTTTCCACGCACATTTCTCAGGCTCAAGGTCTTCTTTTTCCTGTCACACTCCATCACGGAGACAACAGTCAGTCACATCTGCGGTTCCTTTCTAAATACAGAGCAGCTTCTCATACTCTTTTTCTACTCCTTTGTGTCCTCAGCACCTGTTGCCTCACATGAGGAAAGGATGATGCGTCTGATGAGGATACAAATCCTTGAATAAGTCACACAACAGCTGCATCTTATCCTGTTCAGGGCACAACCTCCTTCCTGACATCTCTCTGAGTCTTTGACCATTTTCAAGGTGTTTTTATGCAAAAACAATGAATAAAATGCAAACACTTGCCATTGGATAAAGAATCAAACCATTCAGCTGTCTTGAGGTATTTTATTTCTTGCAAAAAAGTTCAGTCAGTCATACGGAGAGCGTACTATCTGCAGAGTGAAAGACCAAGGGCAGAGTTTGGGTTGCACATTTAAACACAGAGAATAGAGAAAGGGAGGGGTTGAGCTTGGCGATAATGAAAGGAGCATTCTGACTTTAGGGAGTTATGGGAGGCAGTATCAGGATCAACAGAAGTTGACATAGAGTGTAACTAACAACATCTCCTTAATAAGAACATTTCCCAAGCTTAGCAAGGACGGGAAAGCCAGTAAATAGAGATAAACATTAGCAAATAAGAATCACACAATGATATTATTAAAGTAAGTAAGTGAGTATAATATTTTTCTGTTACACCGTACATAGTTTCATAAAGTGCCAGCAACATATTCCATATTAAAGAGAAAAACATTTTTTATTGATATATATATATATATTTATGAAGATATTAAACAGAGTTAAGCTGCCTTATAACAAAAATATATGTGATGTTCCTTTTTCCCCAAGTGAAGCTTTTTAGGAAGATGTTTGCACAATGAGTGTGTATGTGTGTGTTATGCTGTCGGGGCTGTCTGCTGTCATGAATCTATGTAGTAGATGTTAAAGAGCACACAACTCTCCACCAGCATCTTTCAACAGCAGCTCAGCTGATGTGCACCCCTCCTCCTTCTCCACAACAACAAAGTGACTGAAGCTTGATAGAGTGGCTTTTTCTCACATCACAAGGCGTGTGGCGCAGCGGTTAGAGCGTTGGTGTTGGGATCAAGAGAGCACTGGTTCAAACCCCACTGCAGTCAGCATGTCGTTGTGTCCCTGGGACACTTCACCCCAAATTGCTCCTGTGGGGATTGCCCACACTATTGAGTATGTAAGTCGCTTTGGATAAAAGCGTCTAACAAGTAACATGTTATGTAATGTAATCACAACCAAAGACAGAAGGACTCACTCCACTGGGAAAGAGCTTTAGTCTAATTTAATCAGTCAACTATAAATCTGTACCATATGTCAGTTTTTACCTTAGAATACAATATTAAATAAATGTGTTTACACCAATAAATGCTGATGTTGATTGTGTCTTTTACAGTAATGTTTCTAAACTGACTTACACTATTATCTAAAAAAACATTCTCTTCAGGCCTCATTTTGAAATGTTGGCAAAGTGGTAATCCAGTGATTGATTGTTATACATTTTGGCGAATCTGCGAGAAACACATTGGAAAGAGAATGTTCACCATTAGAGGAACAGAGGCGGAGAGATCCTGACTTTATACCTTTCTATTAAAATCTGTAGCCACCAAGCCCAAATTACCCAAAGTACGTACTTCTAGTAGTACTTCTCATGATAACCACTGACCTTTACCCGTGAAACTGGTAGAGTGCACTTTAAGACCATTTTGTCCAGAAACCTTGAAAAGAGCAACACAGTGAGCCTTTCCTAAATGCCTCTGAGAGATACACGCTGGCTAAACAAGGCCACCTGCTGGCTAGAGGGATATCTTCATAGGTGTGTGTGTGTGTGTGTGTGTGTGTGTGTGTGTGTGTGGCATTGTCACCTTGATTACATCATCTTGTAAGAAGCTGTCTTTCGGCTCTCATATTGTCAAGATAAGGGTTTAGATTTGTATCCAACTTGCTCTGATGTACACTCATGACCAACGGAAACCTCTCAAGAACAAGGAGGTTGCTGTTCATGGTTTATAAAGCCAGCTGCATCTGCTCTCCACCAACTGCAAGACTGCCTTCTTGCTATTTGGCTCGTTTTGTCCACAGATTTGTTTGAAATCATATGCAGTTATTATGTGTTTAACCCAGATTGTAGGCTATTAGTCGCATGTTGTGCACTGTAGGTTTAATGTTTGGGATGCCTGCAATTTCTCAGCCATATCAATCAGAACAGGATCTTCTAAGTACAGGTGGCCGAGAGAGATAAACGACAAACTGCTGCACTCTCCAGCTTTAATGATGGCCCCCTGCTGCTGCCACCTTATTCTGTCCACTTTCCAGGCAGCACACAGTTCAACTCTAACAAGCTTATTGCTGATTGGAAAAGATCAGGCACTTTCCAAATATATTGCAGATGTTTGGAGGAACCATTTGTCTATCACCATCTACGGGCACAGGAACAATGAAAGAAGCTGCCAGAAGCCCCAAGGATGTTGACAGACACATTAGTTAAATTCTGTCAAGCTTGATTTTCCTTTGTGAACGTGTGATTACTCGAGTATCAAGCTGCAGTGCTTGGTTTTCTTTGCAATCAGGCATACAAAAACTAGAATTGAACAAGAACATCATTTATCTTTGTTGACTGATCATACAGATGGTTTTGGTTTTATTCATTCAAGTTTTGATATTCAAAGCACTCAAGTATTTAAAATCTGCAAAAATATAAAATTATATATATGTTTTAATTGAGATGTCATCTCAATTACTGTATATTGTCTCAGTCACAGTCTCATTTCCATTTCCTTTTTTTCCTGATAAATTGATAAATATAAATTATAAACTATAACTTCTGCATATGCCATTATGACAGTGTACTTGTTACAACACAACATCTTACATGAGGAGACAACAGGATGTATTGCTCCAAAACCCAGTATGTTTTTTTGTCTTTTTCTCTGATCTGACATAGTGTTGTTCAACAGGAGTGGTTCGAATTTCAGTATTGTTGTGACTCAATACATCTTGCATCGTAGACTGAAAACACAGCTGTTTTGACGTAACCAACTAAAATAAAAAACAAGTAAATAATCAGTAAATTACATTTAAAAAACAAATCGGAAGGTTTGGCCTATTTAAAGCCAATACAGTAGCACGTTAAATGGTTTGGCTTGTTAAAGCTAATGTACTTTCAGGATTTTGAGTTTGTATCACCGTGGTTGATTGCACTTATTAAAAGTCACTTTGGATAAAAGCCTCAACGACGTGTGATGAAATATCATGTACTGTAACAGGAATCTCTGGAAATAATTTGCTTTAATTTTGCAGCGTACATTTAAATCCAGTTTTAATATAAACTACATTGCAAATATATTCTGACTCGGCTCCTGAGTGCAAAATAAAACAGGAAGTGCAATGACAGTACTATGAGATAAATAAATCAACAAACATGACAGGATGTTACATATCCAGTGCTGTCTCTACTTTACACCCAGCTGACCCCACGCACAATTATTGTTTAGTTAGTTTGGAGTTTCATCTGTAAATAACCTTTTAACATCTACAATAAGTTATAATAATAAATTGTACCTCCATACATTTATGCTTATGTCAACCTTTAGCAGATTGATGCCTTTCTACAAGTTATCAGAGTTCATCCTCGCATTCACAGAACACAGTGTTATCATACACTTGACCGTATGTACGCTCTTATTATGATTTAATATCAATTTAAAATGTTTATCCTTTATCCTTCTTATATTGTGTGAACTTAATGTACTACTCTGCCTTCCTTTACAAATTGCCCCCTGGGTACAAATCAAGTGTTTTGAATATTGATTTAAACGTACACACACACACATACTTGATTGAATTGGATCAAAGTTCTCCAGTGCTTTGAAACTGGAGGAGGAACTGTTGGTTGTGTGAAGTGAAAAGATGGGGAGCTTTATTAGGATAACCTTTGACCGGTTCCTCTCTCTGCTCATTGTTGTTCTGCTTTAGCTACTGATAATAGCTTTGTGTGCTGCACACTAGCAACCATAAGTGCCACTTGTACTGCACTAAAAAAATACTGTAAGGGGATTCAGTTAACCGATATTTATTCATAGTTAACAATAATCAAAACATAGAATTCATCAAGTGTAAAATCGTGCTCTTGAGAGGCATTGAAGGGTAGACATTGCATATCAGCTATGTCCTGTTATCATTTACATTTCAACCAAGAAGAAAACAATCCACCTGTGATCTGAATCACAGGATAAAACATACTGTCTAGCTTTTCTCACAGTGCTGTGTTCTTCCGTGGGATTTGTTCATTAGCCTGAGTCTCTTCTTTCTGTTGCTCCTCCCACAGAAACTCTAAAGTGCAGTCCTTCATCTTTGCCTCGAAGATGCTTTGGAAATATTGGTTCAGCTCCTTTGTGAACATGTTTTTCCAGTCTCCAATCTTACCTGCATTTTTGAGGGGAAGAGAGACACATGGGATTTAATTTAAGGCCAAGTACAGGATTTTAAAAACCTTAAAAACTACAGGTGAATTTATATATACTGTATTATTGAAGCATACAAAAACATGTTTGTTATTCTCAACTGATCATGATTTTAAAATAAAGAACTGTTGACTAACTTTCAAAATTTCAGATGAACAAATCCTTGAAAGAATATTTTGACACTCTTGGGAATATGCTAATTCCCATTTCTTCTCTATTTTCTTTTAGTTTGAAGGATTCTTGTTTGGAGGCCTGCAGAAATTAAAGAATCCATTTATTATCTCTTTAATTATATTTTGACCCATTGGATTCTTCTTGGGACTCTTTAGGTGTGATACTAATTTGTTAATTGATAACAGGTTCTAATTATGGTGACACACATTTTTTACATTACTTTTGTACTTCAGTACTTTTATAACAGAACCGAGCCCCACCGTTTCTCATGAAGGAGCCCTTGCCATGGTTTATTATCTCCTCATCGATCAGGGTGTAGTTGGCCATCTTGTTGTCTTTCATGCTGCTGAAGCTGCAGTGTTTCACACAGCTGCTGATCTCCTCCTCCAGCAGGGGGGTCTCTATGTGAGAGCTCACCTTCTGTATGGCGCCATGTAAGTCCTGACAGCAGGAAGACGACAATACTATCATTTGAAACACACAAACAAGGAACCTCTAAATGACATGTTCACACGTTAACTTCACCCTTAACTTCTTCTTTCCTAGCCCATATGATCGGGGAATAAGATAAGTAAGAAAGCTGTACACTTTAAAAAATGTAGCTGTTAAATATATTTAAAAAATAAACATCACATTTTACAAAATAATTTTTGGAGACATTTAATATTTTTGGGATGATAAAATAAAACACATTTACCAACGACATATCTTCATACGTGATGTGAAGCAGATTGCTCACAGTTCCTATCTGACCAGTCCAGCCTTTGATGTGTTCGAACCAGGAACCATAGTGCACTGAAACAAATAAAAGATGACTTTTTGTCAGCATAACAGTACAGACCAATGAAATAAATATAGATTTTTTTTCCTGAAAAACTCACGTTTCCCCTCCAGGAATTGATTTAAAAACTCTGGGAATGAGTCAGCCTCTGGGAAGAAGTTGGCAATTTTGTGGAAGTGAAAAAAAGACACCACCACATCTTTAGGGTTTCTGCTCACATAGATGACCTGAGATGAAACGAGCCACAGGGTCAGATTCCGTATTGAATAAGATCTAAATATCAACATCTCAGTGCCCTCTTGAAACTAGTAACACTGTCTCCAAATCACCTCCAACCTTTGGCCTTATTCTATTGCTATTGCCTCGACACAACATATACACCGATGTCAGCATTAAATATATATTGGCCTGGCCAATATTCGACTATCTCTATATTTTAAGGTCCAAAAAGTTAAATAAACATGTATATTTAACCTTTGCTTTGGAGCCCTGCAGTGCAGGGCCCAGCAGGTGATGAGGCAGGTGTGTGGTGATGACTCGAGGTGTGCTGTTGGATGTCTCCTGTATAGCAGGGAAATAAATTTGCTCCAGCCAGGGAGCCCGAGCCCAGTTTGGCACAGTTTGGGACACATGTGGGTCCCCTCTGCTGGATATGAAAGTGACAATTTCCTGCATCCATGTGGTGCCTTTTGAGAGGAAAGAGAGGAGCATTTTTATCAGACTTTTTTAATTAAAACTGCAAAAACATATTAAGTGTAGTAATGTGTCATTTAGATTTCATTCATAGTATTACATAATGGTTATCTACATTATGACTGCAATGAGTTACTCAACATGCTCCTGTGGTTAGTTGCTCAAAGGCTCAAAGACACTGCAGATGTCATGTATCCTGGTCAGTTATTTGTCTCTTCTTACCTGACTTTGGATAGGAGACAATGACGATATCTGTATCCTGAAATGGAAATTTGAGAGCAAGTTGTAAGGAATCCTGGGTGTGCAGGTGTCCCGGAAACAAAATACCATGAAAGGTCTCTGCGACATCCAACCTGGCCATATCCAACCTGTAAAAACGGTATAATAGGCTATGTTATTGGCTGGTCCAGGTTCCCCTTTTCAGCTGCCTCTTGATTTTTGTGTTTACCTTCCTCTAGCTCTGCCTGTGCCTGTCTGTGTTGCTAAGCTGTCTCTCTGTGAATCCGCTCTGTGACCGATGAAGACACAACACAGGCTTTAACAGCTGATGAAAAGAGGAAATGGTAATAGCACTCTTGGTGTCAGACAGTGGGTGTTCCTTGCACTATTGGCCAAACATAACAAATAGCCCTAGCCATGTTTAATCCAGCTACAAAACGCTTCTTTCTTTCTTGTCTGAAACTGTGTAATTTTAGAGGTAGCTTAATAGTCAACACACTCTCACTCCATAAACGTCCAGGAGCGACGCTTGGTCAGGGTCCCCGAGGCATGTTGTGACGCTCCTACAGTAGGCTCCTTCAGCTTCATAAAGGGACGCAAGCTTATAGTCCAGCAGCAAGTCCTCAAAAAAGGCTTTAGTGTTCGAGATACCCCTACCCGAGGTAGAACAAATGACAACAATGATTTTTCTTATCTTTAGGGTCTCCCATTAATGAAATTGATTTTTGTAAAATTTTCTTTTGGGGAAAAAATGTTTTTTTGGTTGTTCTTTAGAACTACTCCAATCCCTGAAAAAGAGCCCAATTAGACCAGGCCAAATATGGCAAAGGTGAAAAAAAGCCCATAACTTGAGAATGGCTTCTCTTTTCCTCTTCAGATTTGCTGAGGTATGAACCAGGTGGCTGTCCTACATCACCAAATAGTCAGACAATTATTTAACTAAAGAAATACTGAATTATAGTCCTGTAAACTTAGCTTTAGTTTAGACGGAAATTGTACTTTTGGTGATAGGAACATAGGACTCAATCACTTTTCTCTCATTTATCAGAAAAACAGAAATCCCTAAAAAATATACCATTACTGAATTGTTTAGGGTGCTATTGAACACTAACCAGTAGTTGTATGAAAATATCTGGTACAGTTCTATTGCAAATGAGATTTCTTTAGACATAGGCCTACCTCTTCTCTGAGACAGTCAAATTCCGAATGGGGGATAAGCGGCACAATAGCCTACAAGTTAAGAATGCTAACTCTGATGGTCATTCTATTTGGAGAGGGAAATACCAGGTGGCTGAACTACATCACCAAATTGTCAGAATAAGAGTAACCCAATACAATAACGTGTATTAGTTCTAAATTGCAAGCCTCTAAAACATAGGTGTAAATCGTACAGGTTTTATTGAAACTTGAACCTTAATTCAAAGTACAGTATACAATTCATCAAATAATTCAGTGAGAGGTCAAGTATATAGATACTAGAATATAATGTTAAATGTCAGGTTCCTCAGAAACGTTAGGGGACACATGTTGACATTCTGCACAGCAGGTGCAGAACCCTGTACAGGGAAGGCCAACAGAGAGGCACTGGCACTTTCCACTCTCTCCACACTTTGCATCTTTGCAATACAAGTGAGTAATGTCTCTCACTTCTGTAGGTGCTGGGGGTTTTGTAAATAACACTGGTTGAATGGCCCCATCTCTGACAATCCACTCCTTGCCAATAGGACTCCATAACAAGGGTTTGGGTTCGGGCTGTGACACCATATCGCTGTCTGAAACATTGCTCTTTGTTGAAATGCATCCTTTTTCCGAGGCTGCATCTGTTGTTGATGCCTATGTCTNTTCCTCAATATTTAGCTTTTCCTAATAGTTGGGGGCCTAGGGGGGAAAAAAGGACCGTTTGGTTCAGATTCTCGCAAATTCGCCAAATTTGGCACAGATGTTGTCATCTGTGCCAAATTTGGCGAATTTGCGAGAATCTGAACCAAACGGTCCTTTTTTCCCCCCTAGGCCCCCAACTATTAGGAAAAGCTAAATATTGAGGAATGAACAAGAGATCTTCAGAATTGGTTTGGCAGGAGCTGTCTCACTTTGTTGCTGCATCAAATATTTTTGTCAATTCGATGGCCGTAACTTCCAATAAATATTCAGTGTTCTCTCGGACATCAGTTCGAGCTCTCAAGTGTTCTCCTTGAGTTCAGAATTAAAATGTCCTCACAGCCAGTGCAGCTGTAGCAGCCTGTTCCTCTGTGGTAAAAGAACATGAAACTTCATATTCAGCACATCCTTTTTGTAGAGCTTTTTGAAAAGCTACATCCACACTGAGATTTAATGTCCTACTTTAAAGCTTTCAATATGTTTTCTCAAGCTCAACATTTATGTATCGATTGCTTCTTTGGTTATGAATTGCAGCCGTAAGATCTTATTCTGTTAATCAAGTTAGAAAGATGTTTGTTTTTCTGACACACTGCTTCATTTTTTCTTTTTTGTAAGAGAAAAAACTGAGCTAAGGCCTTTCGGTGTGAGTTCTATTGCCAACAAAATGGCCCCTCTAATGATAGTTTGTTTTTTGCACAAACCAATTATCATCTTAGATTCATGACATGTCTAGCTCCCTTTTCCATTGACGTAATGGAAACTATCTTGTCACCTTGTGGTGTGTTACTGCCTATTGAGTCGCCACATTATATTTGCATAAGCAAAGTGTATTCTGAACACTGACGTCTATTCTCTGTAATGCTTAATGAGGTTACCGGTGCTCTGACATTTAAATTAAAATGTAATGTTGTAGCATGTTGAGGTGGAGTTAGACAATAAATAGCAAACAGTGTAAATAAATAATGACAATATTTTCCTGGGATTTAGAGGCGTACATGTATAAGTTAATATAAAATCAAAGTGTACCTCAAAATTATAAAAGTGCAGTACCTGAGTAAATTAACTTGGTTATTCAGTCCAATGTTTCTTTCTTTTAATGCTGAAGAGTAAATAAATGGTAGAAAAATATTTCTTAATTATATTATGCCAAATTATGTGGTTGAACTCAACAAACACTTATTGACCCATTGTCAGCAAATGTCAATCCTCTTAAATAAACGTCCGCAGCGACAGATCAGAGCCTGAACAGCACAATCTTATTAGAAAGGATGGGAAAAAAGAACAGGATCTATATAAAAAAAGATGGAGGATTGTGAATAAACACCAGCATGAGAGAAATCAGCACTACAGTGGCCAAGACAGAACGTCCCAATATTTTAACTTGTTTTGACGGTTGATCATTGTGTCTGTTGCACAATTAGTTCAATATTTGAAGGGAAGTATGATTCACGGCCAAGCAAACAAGCATGACAAACACTTATCTATGAGCAATGAAACCGACTATAGCCTATCCTGTTTTGTCAAGCAGTGGAAAATGGTCCATCAGGTGATACTGTTTGTCATATCTGTTGTATTGATGCCTTGTGAAAAGCTAAGTGTGTGTGAGCGGTAAGTTCAGTAAATATGGCGCTGGGGGGTGAAGCTAAGAAGGCTCCAGTTTCCCAGTTACACATGAGGACAGAGTACATAACCTGGCAGCTGAGTACACATCATGCTTCATACGGCACACTGGCTTAAAAAAATACCATTGATTTCTGGTGTTGATTGAATCTACAAACGGCTGGTATCTACGCTGAGCTTTAACAGAATCCACACAACAATAACTGTACGAGGGGGGATGAATACACCCCGGTTCTCTAAACTCCAACAAATGTAGCTCAGCGCAAGTTCAGTCAGGAAGACAATATCATCTGGTGTCACACGTTATCTCAATAAGCGATCAGGGGCGTCACGCCCCGGCTAGCAATCATCGCACTTGCTAACCCCTTTAAATCTGCTCTCCCCTCCCTGTCAGTTGTCATTTCAGGTGTCAACGCACAGCCCTCCTCCACCCCTTCGCCTCCTATCTCCTAATACAGGGCCAAGCTAAAACCTTCTCCCTTCAGATCGGACCGAACTACTATCACCACCACCAGTGTCTAGACCCCGAGGGGGTTCATCGGGGCGGTTATTTCCCTCCTGAATGATCATCCTGCAAACCCGGGGCCTAATCGCCCAAAACATCATTACAGTTACTTGTTGTAATACGTCAATCACTATTCCCGCATGTCATGGGTCCCGATAATAAACATGCATTTCATACATCACGTCTCTCCTGATTGAACTGTGGTTCTCCACTTGTAAATACCTGGTTACATGCTACTCCTGTCCCCCCCGCATGCAGGTCAGCAACATTTACATTATCACATGGCTGTTTCTTTTATTCTCGTACAAATCTATTTGTGTTTCTATGTTTTGAGAATGGAGTTTGATCGACCAATTACAACGTGCAGTAGAAACGGGGTTATACAAACCACACTATGGATTGAATGCAATAAAACATAACATAAAAAGGTGTGACTTTCTTAGAAGCTGGGCTTGTGGCATGTTAACCACAAAAATAACTTGATTAATGTGGAGGAAATTCTTAAGAGAAACTGATAAATGATTAATGGACAAAGTTTGTCTTTTGTTATATTTAATAAAGTAAAAAAGAAGGTCAATATACAAGTGAAATCGATCTCAAATGCAGGAACAGAGCAACTTCATCCTCAGATGACAAAGAAGTTCTGCACACCCAACACAGCTTACAGTCCCACTATATATTCATGAAAGGAAACAGCCCACTGGTCCTACACCCCATCATTAAACCATAAAACCCCCTATCCATTTGCATATCCCTCTTTTACACTTCCTTTTGCCCTCCTGAAATGTAAATCCTTATGTCTCAGTTAAACACATAAAAGACTAAAAATACAATTAAACAGTGTAAAATGCAACCAGAGTATACAACTAGATTGTGTTTTAAATGATTATATGATAATTTTACACAACAATTATATTTTACTTTTTGTCAGTAACTGAGAAAAGCAACTTTAATTGAGGTTTACACAAATAAAAAGGTATGTGTGTGCTCATACAATATGCTAACACAGTGTCCATCATCTTTGCTTATTCTGGAGTGTGCAGCAGGAGACTGCTCTTGTTATGACCTCAGTCAGCGTTCTGCAGGAGTGATGGAGCCGGAGAGAGAGCACTCTGAGACCGGTCGAGAGTAATGCTGCTTGACAGGTGTATTAATATTTGAGAGGCCATAGAGGAGAAACTCCTGCATCCTGCTGCAGGCTTGCACATTTTTTATTCCTGAACAGCTACATTTTAGTTTTACCTTAAAAATCTTCACCAAGTCACTAAAATGTAAGTTCTCTTTATGCAGCGAATGTTTCAGTGACTATAAACAAACAGACTACTGCATGAAGTGGTTGCTGGTTTATATTTAAATGATGCACACATACAAAGTTGCTCTGGATGTGTCGAACATTTCTAAACCAGATGAAGTGTTTGTGCCATCACTGTGAAGGGTTTCCTTGTGAAATTACATAACTATGTTTTGGTGGTGCATATATATTTTAGAGCATATCCAATGATCCTTGGAAAGATCAAGTACTTAGAAAGTCCCCAAATGGACGGGTCACAGTTGTGAAGTCAGCAGCAGCTTGTTCGGAGTGAAGAGTGAGATCGTATCTTATGTCCCGTAGGAAATCAGGATATTACATCTTGCAAAAGGTTTATTGGTTTAAGTCAGCAGTAGTTTTCTTTGTGGAAGCTGTCTGTTGTAATATCATAGCTACAAGAAACAGATTCCATAGCAATAATTAACATTAATAAAGAATATCAGCCTCCTCACTTCAATCAACCTAAGCTTGGTAATCCTCATAAATACCCGGAGGAATTCACCCCGGTCTTGCACTTAGATTTTTCTTCCCTTTCATCTTTCTCTTTCATACTGTATTGGCCGCACAGCCAACTGTCATCACCTTATTTTTCTGGCAAAGAAAAATAATTAGTTGTAAGCGCAGATTTTGATCTGCGGGAGAGTGGACGCATGTGCCATACAAAAATATCTTTCAAGTTCTTGTGCTTCTGGTGAGAAAAAAACAAAAAAAACATCTATTGCATGTGCAACACTTGAAATCCTCTCTCATGCTCTCATAGTGAAACATTCACATATATAAATGTTTCCTTTGAAGCCCTTCACATTGAAATGTCACATGTGGGCACAGTAGTGGACCTTTGTATCCAGTTCTCCATTCTTTGTGCAATGTTGTTGATCAATCCACCCCCCTCATCCAAAATGTTCCCTTTTGTGCTCTAGGCTCTTACAAAACAGTGTCAGTGTGACTTTGCAAACTTCTTCAAACAACCACACACAAGCCTTAATAAAGAAAGATGAGATGCAGAAATTGTTAAAAGAAAAACAGCTCCAAGGCCCAATATGTGGCCTTAAACCTGGAAGTCAATGTCACTTATGTTTGTGGATATTACTTTGTTATACTTTTTTTGGTTATAGTTTGGGATTTTATTAATGTTATATATACAACAGGGGATGCGAGAAATGATTTAAATGTAGGAACTCATGGAGTTAAAATGAAGGCAAATAATCACCATGCAAAGTAAAGGGTCAATTAAAGTAATTACATACAATGTGAACGGTCTGGGAAATCCAATTAAAAGGAATAAAGTAATGTCAAAATTAAAAAGAGTTGGAGCAGAAATAGCCCTCCTGCAGGAGACTCATCTAACAGAACAGGAACACCAAAAACTTAAAAAGTGGAACTTCAGTCCATATTCATCCTCTTACAGAAAGGGATCCAGGAGGGGCGTAACAATCTTAATCTCCGGTAAATTAAATTTCGAATGCACATATGAAAAAAAGGACCAAGATGGGAGATATGTACTTATTCGGGGAAATTTGGAGGGTACTTTAGTTACCCTCCTGAATGTATATGCCCCCCCGGGATCTGAATGGTCATTTTACAAACACATTTTTGAAATAATAACATTGGAGGCCCAAGGAATTCTAATTTGTGGGGGAGATTTCAATGTTAGACTTAACCCAACTTTAGATACATCAAAACCCCTTTCCTCAGGAGGAAAAAAAATCAGCATGAACATTAAATTGATCTTGGGAGACCTAGGACTCTCGGATGTATGGCGAGACCTAAATCCGTCTACGAAAGATTTTACCTTTTACTCACACCCACACTCAGTATATTCAAGGCTTGATTATCTGTTTATGTATCAGAAAGATTTTTATAGGGTTCAAAATTGCAGTATAGGGACCATGGACTTATCGGACCATGCTCCGGTCTCCATGGCATTAAATCTAGGACTAGAAAGGAAAAGCACAATCTGGAGACTGAACACAGGAATTCTTAACCAAATTAGGCCTCAAATCAGGACCGATATAAAAGATTATCTGAACGACAATGATAATGGAGAAGTGTCCCCAATAATCCTGTGGGATGCATGCAAAGCTGTCCTAAGAGGAAAAATAATTGGATATTCCTCAAACATAAATAAGCAAAGAAAAGAGAAAACAAATCAGCTTCAAACAGAACTAAAACATCTAGAAAATATAGAAAACTTTAAATACAAAAACTAAAATGGAAATAGATTAAAAAAAGAATGAACTCCATGAAATCCTCTCAAACAACATAAAAAAAAAGAAGATCTTTCTAAAACAAAGTTATTATGAGGTAGGAGGTAAATCAGCAAAACTATTGGCTTATAAACTAAAAAAACAACAGGTAGAAAACACAATTTATAAAATAAAAGACCCTGAAACAAGTATTATACATAGCAATTTAGAAGACATACATCAAACTTTTGTCTGTTTCTATAAAAACCTATACTCACAGCCTAAAATAGATAAAACCAACATCAGGAGTTTCCTTGATTTGATAACTTTCCCTAAAGTGAGGGATGAGCAAAATCATAAATTAATTATAGAAATTACGGGAAAAGAAGTAGAAAAGGCAATCGCTGACTTAAAACCCAATAAAGCCGCAGGCCCAGATGGTTTCCCTTCTGAATGGTACAGGGAAATGAAGGATCTACTGATCCCAACAATGAGGGATGCTTTTAACCACGTGCTTCAGACAGGCATAGCCCCCCCCTCATGGGGGGAAGCAGTAATTTCCCTGATACCGAAGGAAGGGAAAGACAAATGTGACTGTGGAAGCTATCGTCCAATAAGTGTGCTAAACCAGGACTATAAGATCTTTACCACATTTTGGCAAAAAGACTCGAAGAAATCCTCCCTCAGATAATAAATCTAGATCAGACAGGATTTATCAAACAACGGCAAACTCAAGATAATATCCGCAGAACTCTACATATAGTTGAACATATATCCAAAAACAAACTCCAGGCAGTACTTTTGAGCCTCGATGCAGAAAAAGCCTTCGATCGAGTTAATTGGAAATTCCTATACCAAGTTCTTGAAAAGTTTGGCTTTCACAAGATCTTTATTAATACTGTTCAAGCACTGTACGACAACCCTTATGCAAGAATAAAAATAAACGAAGCCATATAAAATTCTTTCTACCTTGAGAGAGGGACACGACAGGGATGTCCTTAGCCTGTTATTCGCAATTTATATCGAAGCTCTGAGTTTGGGGGTTACTCAAAATAACAATATTACCGGTGTAGAAGTATATGGTCAGGAACATAAATTATCATTATTTGCTGATGATATATTAATATACCTGTCAAACCCAGATGAATCATTCTTGAGTTTACTGACTTTTTTGGATACTTATAGTTCTGTCTCAGGGTACAAACTCAATATAACAAAAACCCAAATACTGAGCTTTAATTACAAGCCAAGCCAACATATAAACTCACTCATTGATCTTAATTGGGATCTGAACCACTTAAAATATCTGGGAGTAAGCATCTCTAAAGATTCAGAGGAATTGTATACACTACATTTCAACCCTCTAAGTCAGAAAATAAAAGAAGACATAAATAGATGGAACTTGATCCCAGTGTTGAGCTTTGAATCTCGAATAGAATCAGTGAAAATGAACATCCTACCTAGACTCTTATACCTTTTCCAGAATCTACCAATTGAAATCACAGACAAGCAGTTTAACGAATGGGATAAAACCATATCAAGGTACATTTGGCAAGGGAAGAAACCAAGGATTAGATTCTGTACTCTTCAACTAGCAAAGAACAAGGGAGGAGTAGCGCTCCCCTGCTTGAAGGACTACTATATATCAGCCCAATTAAGAAGCTTGTTCTGCTGGTGCAAGCCAGACTACAGAGCTAGATGGAAAGAAATTGAGAATAATGTATCAGGAGGAGTACCCATCGAGGCAAGGTTAGGGGATAAAAGACATGTTAAAAACTTACTAGAAAAAGATAACCGCTGGATAAACCTCTCTTTAAAATTATGGTTAAGGGTCCTTACCAGGAGTGACTTGCTGGAGGAAATGAAGATATTAAGATGGTGCTCACATGATCTTGATTTCACCCCGAGCAAGCTGGATAAAACATTTAAAGATTGGGCCAAACATGGCCTTACTTCATATTGCACATTTCTCAGCAAAGGAACCATGTTTGATTTTCAAACACTAAAAAAACGAAATGGATTGAATAACAGTGATTTTTTTAGATTTCTACAGGTACGCCATTACTTAAATAGTTCCCTATCAGACAGCCAGAAGGCCCTTGAAAACCCTTTATTAATAGTTTTCACCAGTGCATACATATCAGACACAGGGATGAAAGTAATCTCAAAACTTTACCAAGCTCTTCAAGATATTAAAAAGGAAAATACTTTCTATATAAAACACAAATGGGAAAACGAAACCAAAAAAACCATCCCTGACGAAGTCTGGACAAATTACTGTACTTTTCAATGGAAGATCTCGAGCTCAGGCACCTACAGAATGTTTAGTTGGAAGATGCTGAGCAGGTACTTTTTCAGCCCTGCTCAGTCATCACATCATCTAGGGCCCCCCAGCTGCTGGAGGAAATGTGGTTCTCAGCTAGCACATCACTACCATTTGTTTTGGGCTTGTCCTTTAATAGTAACTTTTTGGGAAAAGATTCATATCGAAATTGAAATAATACTACAGGAAAAAATCCCTTTAAACTGGGACGAATTTCTATTTGGGCTCGTACATTCAATCCCCACAAACTCCAAAACAAAACAATTATTTGGAATTCTTACTGTTGCAGCAAAAAAAGCAATAACTAGAAAATGTCTCAAAGCGGATATCCCTTCTCTTGACAACTGGTACGACAAAATCCATGAAATCTATGTTATGGAAAGAATCACCTTCTCAATGAGGCTTCAGGAAAACACATTTGAAGAAATATGGAAAAAGTGGAGAATTTACATATCCCAAAGACGACCATCCCTTGTTTGACTGTTTCTATACACCGACTGAATGTATATGTATAGATATGTATGTATGGTCACATGTATGTGTATTGAATGTATATATGTATGTTGATATGTATGCATGTACATGTGTAGACATTTGCTATTTCAAACAACCCCTGTGTACTTTTTCGTTTTTATTTTACTTTGATTAATTTTGTTTGCTATTTCATTTGTCACTTTCGGGTCTCTAAAAATATATGATTTGAAAAACTGTACTTGTACTATAATGACCCCAAATAAATAAAGAAGAAAAAAAAAAACAGCACGGAAAGTGACAGAAGTGGCAGTGAAAACAAGGGAGCTGGCTCAGTGATTATGTTACACTATTTGTGTATTATGAAACATTTACGTGACAGAACACAGAAGTAGTAATATTGCGAGAATTTATTCAAATGTACTGAGTCATATATTACAATAATTCCTCTGCAAAATCCACAGCTCAGAACCTGAAGCTCTACTGCTGCAATGAGTACATCTTAGACATGGCATCAGAGCGCAGAGCAGACGATTTCTCGCTATCTCCTCTGATGACACTGTGGATCCAGGGCAAATACGAGGAAATCTTCATATAGACTCCGTACTTGTATGTTTGACAGGACTTGTCAAAGGAGAGGATCCCTGCAGCGTAGATGTCTCCAGTTGCAGCATCTTTTACCGCCAGAGCACCTCCTGCATCACCAAAACAAACATTCTCCTCATACCGGGTGGATCCGGTGCAGAACATGTGGTCGTCTACAGCTGGTGTTAGCTCAGTGAGATCATATTCTGCCTTACATTCAGTGTGATTGGCTAGGGGGACTACTAGGTGTTTGAGTGATGTGGCGAGGGTGAAATGTATCCCCCAGCCCCACCCGGTGATGACCCCTGTCCCTCCCAGGGTGTCTGCCAGGTCATGGCCCCTCTCTGGCAGAGGGATGGGGGTCACTTTATCGCTCATCAGCACAGGCTCCTTCAGCTGGATCAGAGCCAGGTCGTTCTCCCAGTCAGAGCCGTTCTGGAAGCCTGGGTGAAGAACAACCTGCCGGAGGGAGAATTAAGAAAACAGCTAAGACACAATCTGAATATTCTTTTCATTCAAGTGAAATGAAGTAGAAGAAACGTCAACATTTCATTCTTAATCTTGCATGAAATAATAAAAAACAAAAACCCCTGAATAAATAGATTCATTTTTTCAACTCTGCCACTTTTTATTATTTTATGTTTCAAGACAAGTCTGGTGATATGATAATGGTCAACAAATCCTAAGAAAATTAGATTTTCCTTATTTTCAGAAATATCACAGCCTATCTGTTGCTCATTATTTGATTTTAAAGGTTTTTTTCAATCGTGGTCTATGGGACAGAAGACTTAAACACACCACGATTTGTACATACAGCCAACAGTTAAATTGCCTGTACATACAGGATGCACAGCATAAAAGGAAACATGTATTCTTGTTTTTTGTCTTAATACAGGCATCGATACTTAAAATCAGTAAATGTATCCTTAAAGGATTAAATGTTTCTTTGGTTGAGAATTACTCCTTGCACTAAGTCTCATACCTGCTTCAATATATGTTTTCAAGGCTCAAAGAAAAAAAATGTGATGCATTTTCTTTTGATTTGCTTGAATGGCATGGCCTTGAAAATATGGTTTTCATGCAATATACTAAATTATTGAAAGTCAACAAAAATAGATGTCTGTGCATAAACTCACATATTTCCTTTAATGCAGCACTACAGTATAGCGGTCTATTGAAATCTACACGCCATTGACCCACAACATGCAACTGAATAGCGGCCTCTGGGGTCTTGAGCCTGATCAGAGAGGTAAAGTTACGTATTTCAGTTCAAATATTTATCTCACTCACCTTTTCGACAGCAACTTCTTTGGAGGCAACAGCTTGGGGCCGTCCATGGATTCCCAGGTACACTTTAGGAATGACAGGATCTTTCCCCTGAGTGTGCTGTCGACTCTTCCTGACGAACAGGTTCCTGCCAGCAGTCAGAATCCAGCGATCGGAGATGAGCGCCCCGCCTGCAGAACCTCCGTCCACCACCTTGTCAGCAATGTACACCATGACCTGCCATGGGACATGAGGAGCCAGGGTGCCCCCGACCATCCGCCTGGAGCGGGGGGATGCTAACCTGGAGGCTGGGGAAATAAATACAGTATATATTAATTTATGTAATCTAAATTGTATATACTTGTTTTTGTCATGTATAATTGTCTGTATTCTCTATTTGTTTTATATTCACGAATCTTGTTCTCTTAGAACAATCCAAATTCCGATGGGTTATTTCAACACAAGCCATTTGATGCGATGACCACATGCTGTTATGTATTATCATGTTTACAGCTGGTTCAAATCTTATCTTTCTGGAGAAATTCAGACTGTTGTTGTTGTTCCTGCAGCGTTCAGACTGTACAACCAGCACACCCCCTATAGACCCCCCCCCCCACACACACACACACACACACACACACACACACACACACACAACAACACAGACTATAACACCCCTTGCTGTTAAATACCAACCAACTATGTGCAATACTTATTTTCCACCATCATTTGCAAATAAATTCTTTAAAAATCAGACAATGTGATCATTTTGTCTCTCATAGTTGAGTTATACCTAGGATGAAAATTACAGGCCTCTCTCATCTTTTTAAGTGAGAGAACTTGCACAATTGGTGGCTGACTAAATACTTTTTTGCCCCACTGTATATGCCGTTATTAACTGTGCAACCTGGCTGCTAAATCCGAAGAACTGTTACAGGATGTGTATTTTGCAAATTACAAATTCACCGGAACAATGGAAATGTAATGACACAGGACTTGATTCAAAACAAAGTACAGACTAATTAACCTTCAATCAACCAGCTGAAAAGTGGCAACACACTGTTATCTGACCTTGAGATAATCTTGTATGATCCATGTAGTGTTTTTCTCTATTACCTTCTTGCATAAAAACTGGCCTTCAATTCACGGTTTCTTTGTTCTACCTGGCTGAAAGTAGTTCTGCTCATCACCTTGTCGTTTTTGTATTTCCACCTGAGGCTAGATGATCTCTAGCCTGTTCTCAGAAGGAGTCACAAGGGCCACATTTCTTTCCTGTAAAGTATGTAGCAACTTTTTGCTCAATATGAGTCACTGCAGAATTGCCTTGTGTGATTGAACCTCTTTGCAAAGCTTATTATTTGTCTAATTAAACACATAGCGTCAATTGTTGAACTGGTTTATTTTTTATTTATTTTTTCCACCACATCACCATTTTGTATGCCGCTGACTTCAAGTTGCAGACAAGCGTCTCCAGGTTAAAGTCTGTTTTCTTTGATGAAGTCTAATATAATTAAGAGCTTACATTACATTTTACAAAGACAATGTGTATGGTACCTACTTCACAATGCACACATTGACAATCCTAAAATCTTCAAAACTGTATTTGCTGGCTTTTTGAAACACCATTTTATGACTGTTTTAATCAGTCTGTCTGTGATGATTGGTATGTCAAAATGACAAAAGAGTTTCTTCTCAAAGATGTCTGTATTTAGCACACGGTCATGACTTCCGGGACTGCTGTTAAAAGCGTTTTCATCTGCATCTGATGCTTTTATGCTCTGAAGGTTTCCTCCAGGAACAATTTATTCATCGTAAAGAAAAAGAAAGATAGAGGATAATCCACTTGTTCTGCTTTGATCCTCGAGTCTCTTGTGCGGCTGAGATCATCAAGGGAACCGGTTCTGGGGATCTTTTCTTTAAAGTGTTCGCAAATGCTTTGAACTCAGTCCATGATCATTAACCCTGTTGTAAATGTAATATCCTCACAGGGTTTAACCAATGTATTTAACAAAGTTAGCAATGGCTTACAAGTGCAATTAAATTAACAACTACCTAATCAAGACACTGCTTTAATATGAAATGGATTTACTAGTTCAGGTATTCTTTCTCTCAATAATCTAATATTTTTTATGTAAATAAGTTCCCTTTTTTTTAATTAACAAATTATTTTCACATCTCTCTCTGCTCTCTGACCGCTTAGCCTTAGTTTTTGAAGGGCTGTTTGAGGAGAAGCAGATGATTTCCATGTCAGATATAGTATCTTTACAGCTACATGAAGGACACAATCTGAAATGAGCAATAATAGCTTCAGTCCTCAGATCCTCAGGTCATTTCAATCCGCAGATATCTATCTGAACAGCAGCTGTCAGGGAGCTAGAAGTGTCAAACAGCAGCTTCAGAGAACTGGAGCCTGGAGCCACTTAAAGGCTGCTGTTTGGATCTCTGAATTAGTCATTAAGGAAACATGTGAGGTTAGATATTCTGATTGTAAATACATGCATGTTCCCAATTTAATTATCTTATATGAGTTTTTGTAGATGCCACAATAACCAGTTTATTCACTGTACTGCACTGTTGGCACTGATGGAGTAAGTACTAAGATGATGCACTTAAGTAAAAGTAATAATACCATAGTATAGAAATGTTCGATTACAAATAGTTGTGCATTCAAAATGCTATTTAGATGAACGTACATTAGTATTGGCATCAATATATATATATATATATATATATTTACTAAAGTGACGCAAGAAAAATGATTTATTATTGAGAATGGCCATTCTCAAGAATAATGTTTTATATATATTTTGAATTAATAATGTAAATCTGCAAAGTATTTAACATTAGCACACATATTTATGGTTTGAAAAGAACAATATTTGCCTCTGACATGTACTGAAGTAGAAGTATAAAGTACCATCAAATAGTAAAAATACAAGTCAATGTTCTTAGTTACCTTCCACCACTAAGTCTTTCAACAATCAAAGGATGAATTTCTATCAAATATGGTAGAGATATCCAGGGACCCCAGAGGATGAATCTGAGTAGCTTATGTGAAAATAGGTAATGACCATAGGAAACTATTTAACTGGAAACATATCATTTGACCAAAAGTACTGTGCTTCAGCCTTAGCCTCGAGCATGCCTGTATACGTTTCTTTCTTGTTGGTCAAATACAGTAAACCCTACCAACAAATACTCTATGGTAAATGTAAACAGAAATCCATTTTGAATTAGATCACCATGTTCATCAGTGTATAGCATGTTTGTGTTACCTGACAAAGGTTGGTTCATTTCTTCGGTTAGAACCTCGTCTGCCAGACAGGCGCATGCGGCCAGGAGGAGCACTGTCTGAGAAAACCTTCAAACAACAACAGATCCAAACGAAGTTAAATGTCTCATTGCCCATAAAAGGATTATGAATGACACAAATCTAAACAAATCAGAGTTAGAATTTGTATCTAATTATTGTAAAACTTAACCAAGTTAGATAGCTTCTTGAAAACATTTAGATCAGAATTTCCATATTAATAGTTTTCTTACATATTGTAACCATTTTGCTGCATGGACAACAGTTTGTTAAGATAAGTTACGATAGATAAGACTTTATTTATCCCGAAGGAAATTGTTGTGCTAGAGTTACAAAAATACAATAAACACAGCAACATAATAATAAAACTGTACACTAACAGTGCAGTAAAAAGAGCAATTAAATACCTACAGGAAACATAGACGGTCACATAATTAAGTAAATATTAACAGTTTTTAGTAGTGCAAAAAACGTAGTGGCAGATATATAATTGTCCTCCTCTCCACCACAGCTACAAAAATAAAGGCAAAGAGAAATTGAAAAATAATTATAACATTTGAACTTACCACATTTTGTTGATAATATTCAGCTTCAGCAGTTACAGTTATAATCTCTTTCAATGTCTTTGCATTTGGAGCGGGGAGTATTTATATCTGCTGAGAGGCAAAGCATGGTGCCAGGGAAATTCAGCTTGGCAGGAAAACGCTGATTGCTGGAATCTGAAATAAATGATTGCATAATCTAATTTTCCATCAGCTGGGAGACTCCATAGTTTGGATTCAGGGAAAATAGCAGCTATCATTGATTTTAATCTATTGCACTTTCAACACAGGTTTCTTGAATTAAAATAGAGTTTCTCTTGTGACCGTTTTCAGAAGTGTGTTCATGTTTAATTATACAAGTTGAGTTATTGTCATGTAAGCAATGTTTTATCTTTCTAGTTATGTGAATCCTTTGTAGGTTTTAATAGGATTAGAGGTTTTGCCAAGTAAAACAATTTTATAAGTCAGTGTTTCAACATTTCACAAAACAAGCTGTGTACTAAAGGCTTGTACATTTTGCATCAAGGTTTAATGAAAGTAAACAAGGCTGACTGATTTTGAAAAAAAATTCAGTTGTGAATAAAAGAGCAATCGTATTGCTCATGTTTTTTACTGCAGGGAACAAAACCACAATGTTCCATGAAATTCCTGGCAGTAAAAGTGAACTGTGACAGCAGTGAGTCAGATACGTGCTGCAGGGAGGAAAGTCCAGCATTACACATGTGGGTATTTACAAGAGGTCATAGAGAGGTTATAGTAGTTTATAATCAGTTTAAACAAATAAGATTTCATTTTATAATTTGCTGCCTTGATTCATTTCGCAATTACAATGCTTTGAATCATTATACAACGTTTACCATCAACAGTCATCAAAGACAAGTGTTCCCATCAGATACCTATATGCACACGTCAGGGTATTCGGAATAAGGCACAATAAACATTAAACCATTTTTTTCCCTTCATTTTATTTTGATATTTTTTGGTCACAGTGATAGCTTTTGCAAGCGTGTCAGATTTGTAGTTGAGATCAGAGGTTTGAAGATAGACTTAAGGTTCATGTGTTGGACTTGAAAGTAAGTTTAATTTAATCAGTTTTAGCATATAATTGAATATGAAAATCTTGAAAATCTGATTTTAAATGAAGACATTTCATGGTAGCAGTGTTACTAAATCAGTATTCACTAACCTGAGGCAAGTGCACTCTTTACTAGATCAGACAGAGAGCAGTTCATTTAGAAAGCGCTTCTCTCCTCTGAAACACAGCCCTTCGGTCTCATAATCGCAGTTTCATTTTAAATCCACTGCGCTGGAATACAGAGCCAAAAATAATAATGTTTTTCTGTAAATAGAGACCACTGAGATTATATGTATGATATAGTATGAACGTTTTGCATACATCTTTTAATATATATATTTTTTAATTCATCTTTTTCTTGGTCAATTTGTTGGAAAACTACAAGATGGATTGTTATGAAAACTTAGACAGCCTTTTACTTGGAGAGGATGAATTATTGTGACTCATAACAAGTGGATGTAGTCAAGGTTTCTGTCGGTTTTTGGTTTGTGGACTATCTTTTTAAGCCTCAAGTTTAATTTTTGTAACCAGAAGCAACATGGCAGTTGAAGGCTGCAAGGACGTTTTTAGGAGACAGAAATGAACTTTTTATGAACTGAAAACACAATGCAAAAAGTCCTAAGATGAAAACATGGACAAAAGCCAAAACGGAAGAACCTACAAGTTGAATGCGCTGCTTATTTTTCAATTTGACTGTAATTGGGCCTATAATTTATTAAATAAATATCATGTTGCATTGAAGAAAATGTTTACTGAGAAGAAATCAGTCAGAAGTAGAGTCATTTTCTCAGAACTTCTATTGAACCAGTGCTGGCCCTTTGAAAGAATACATGTTTAATACATTTCCTGACTGTATTCACATTTCAGACCCAGGAGGATGCTGCTTAGATGTCTGCGTCAGAATTCTCCTCTAGCATTACCACCAGGTCTCATTTAAAATTAGCCAGACTCATCATTGATGGTGAGCATCTTAGTCCCCAACCAGGGTGCTGCATTCAAATAAGATTCCAATAAGATGTTGGCTTTAATCTAAAAAGTTAATCCTTGAAGAAGGTATTTCAAAGAGGAAAATAAGTTCCTGTCCACATGAAATATGAAACAGCGACCGTCACCTCAGAGAGACTTCACCAGGATAAATGCTGCCTCATGTTGCTTCATTTTTAGCATGCATTTTTTAACAGATCTTTACCCGTTAGTTTTGACAGCAGGCTATGAAGATGTTCCTTTGTTACATGCTGTAGCATTAAGTCAGTCTCTCAGGCTACAGGCACCCTGTATGTAGTTGAAAAGCAGCCTGGTTATATCCTGCTTTAAAGCAATATCAGACATACTGTACATCATGACCCTTACTATACAACATATGTTTTATTTGGCCGAGTTGAAATCCCTTGAGGATCAAATACATTGTTTCAAACCATACCTGAGGGCAGGGGTCTTACTTAGTGCTGCAGTGTCTGCTCTCCCAGGGGAAGAAAGAGTATGGGATGTGACCCGTGTGCCAGACATGGTTAAAGCTGCTCACAAGGACCAAAGCCATCGGGGGCAAAGCTGGATGAATATCAAAGAAAGGATGGATGTATTTTACCCCGTCCAAAACAGTTCAATTCTCATTATTGGAGAGTTTTAGTATACAAGCTATCCGAGAATCCAAGGCAACAACATCCAAGAGTGCATTGTCATCAGGTCGACCATGTGAAACGTACAAAGAATAAAGGTGTACAGCAAATGAAATAAATATACGCCAAAATGAGCTTGGGGACAAAGTGAACAGTTCATTGAATACAATAAGAGTCTAACATGTCAGATATGAAAAATGAAACAAGATAAAGAGGGGGGAGGCACGTCAGAGGACGAATGTGGGATTAAAGATTGAGAAAGGAGCTGCTGTGGATTTACCTTGAAGCTCTAGAAGGAAGAGCGTGTGCATGTGATAAGGACTGCTGTAAGCCTTTCAGCGGACGAGGAGGGGGGGGAGCAGTGGAGTGGGGACTTGATGTTAAGCGCTCCACAGAACGAGAGGCGGAGGAGGAGAGGCTGAATCGCAGGGACAAAGAGCTGGAATGTGTGACGGACTTTGTGCTTGAATGAATGATGAGGACTACAGCTCCACTTCCTTCTTCACAGGAGGATTTTTAACTGGATTTAACTTCTTCTTAGTCAGCACTTTCATAGTGGATTGTTCTCCTGTTCTCAACCTCAGTCTGCACAACTGCTCTGTGATCCATAGTAGCATAAATGCCGGTAAGATTATCCCATATTTGTTTGTGCATGTATGTTATCATAGGACTGCTGTTTTGTATAATGAATCCCCTGAAGGGAGATAACCTCTTTTTGGAAAGCTTTGAGCGTTGATTGAAGATGTGTGAGGCTGCACTCACATTATGTGTTTGCATATGAATAATTACTTTGCCTAGGATGCTTAACTGTGCTCTTGGAAGATATTTGCAACTTGCAATGTTTCATTTTAAAAACCGACAAGTTATGTACATATTTGGATTAAAAGGTTTTATATGATTGCTTTATGGTGACCAAAGCACTTGTCAAAGTACAGTAAATCTCTACAATTGTAATTAAATAATACATTTTAAGTCACTATTCATAAAAGTATGAGGTAATACAATAGAGATTGAGGAAATAGTCCAGTGATGAAAGTCCTGGCATTTGCAGCATTACTGAACTGTGTGTGCTACAGTCCCGGGGGAAAAAGCAGCTTCACTATTTGAATGTCTGGGAAATTAGATAGAAAATCGCACCTGCAATTAACACCTATGGCCATAGGTGCCGCCAAAGACAACAAACGAAGATCTATGAGACTAATACATTTAATCAGCCTACTGCCAGTCGATTAAATACATGTAGGTATATCCTTAAGTGACTGATCAATGCTTTCATAATAGACACATTTAGATGGCAAAGTAATCCAGAAATCCCAGGAGCTTGTTAATCACATAGTAACTGTTAATATGAAATAATTTGATTTTTTTTTTGCCATTTGTTCTCTCTTGATATACGCATACATTGACTGGCTCATACATGCATGCCCTTAAGCACACAGATACACACACTTCTGTCTATTTGAATTGTTGCAGTCATTGTTTACATTATGACACACCAAGAAACATTTCCGCTGCTTTCTTAAACAAGAGGAGCATGTTTCTTGTTTAACCCCAAAAAGATCTTACACAAAGAAAGATTTCTGAAGGATGTTCAAAATTATTATTTTAAACTTAGAAAATCTGTTAAAAAGTAATTATAACTGAGGAAGAAACTGCCACGCGGATTCCTGCTCTGTGTCTGATCGCTCAGGCATGCAGCAGCTGTTGCATGCAGTGTGTAATTTAGACTAGGAGTCAACAAAAGGATATAAATGACACACACACACACACACACACACACACACACACACACACACACACACACACACACACACACACACACACACACACACACACCAAATTGTTTCCCTACGTGCAGTAGAGGTTTGTGCAGGTATGATAAGGTTTCAGAAATCAATTTAACATTAATCTGATCAATTTGGTAGATCACAATATGCAAGTTATTTGTTTTATCTTAAAGCTCTTCACACAGGTTATTAATAAGATACTTAATGGGTTCATACTTTAGATGTAAGGACAAAGGGAGAAGATGAAAGGTTAGGCCATGAGGGTTAACAATGTGTGATTTAAGGGACTTAGAAACACACAAAAAATGAAAGTATTTTTAAATTAGTGAGCAGCTATGAAAATAACACTGGGTACAATGGACAGTTTGAGACACCAGGCAGGAACAATGGTCCTTGCATTCAAATTAATTATATTATCATTCATTTTATTATTATTATTATTATTATTATATAATAACAAAACGTGACAATAGTTTATTATAATACATTTAGTTTTTTAAATGGGAATCAAATATTAGACTTAGACTGTGAGGCGGTGTGTCTTCAACAATAAAATACTTTGTAGGACAGTTGTTCATGTTATTTTTATCTTCAGTGAGGGATAAAGTTAAACTCCAGTTGAGAGGAAACATATTAAAACTAAAGAGTAATACTTGTTATGTGTGCGTATATTTGTTTGTGTGTGTCATGATGCGTTGCTTGGGCAATTCCCTGACAAACACAAGGGAACAAACACAGACAGAACAACAGATTTCAACAGAACGTTGTCTTTCTGCTCGTGTGCTGTGGCAGACAGCCTCAGGCGTCACTGAACCATCCTGTCCATCATTACTAGAAATGACCCTTGTGTGCACGGGGCGACGGGACCTGACAGCCCCCGACCGAGCCCCCCTGGCCTGCCTGCTTATGCCTGACCCTTCACTGAGGGACAAAGCCCTGTCAAAGGGAATTAAGTGCATACATGAACAACCTACACCCTCATGCAGCTATTGCAGCACAATGGTCTCAAGAGAACGACACACTGGACATTAAGGGAGCACTGTTCAATATTATTCAAACTCATGTGATCTAATGTGGTTAATGGATGTGTATTTAGCAATATGAGTTAAAGCTGATAACTGGTTTTGCTCAGTTGTGCTTGCATGGCTGGTCTTAAGTTTAATCAGTCTAAATTCAGTCTTCAGACAAAAATATCTCAATAACTATTCCATGATTTGACTTGACATACAGTAAAGTTATTTATGATCCCCTGACTGTTCCTCTACCACCAACTTGACTTTGACATTTGTGGTATAGAGTAACATTTCTTGACAATAAACTAATGGATTTCTATGATCCATTATTCTCTTTATTAGACAAATATCTCTTTATCAGGGACGTACTCGATGGATGAGTTCCATGTGGTTGACACCTTTTCATGTTAATAAAATATCTTGATTCCTATGTAATGGATTGCCTTTCATGGTCACCAGAAGAAGATAGTCCCATCATCAACTCAAAATGTATTTAGTGCTTTATCTTATAACCTTAATTGGAACTTTGTTTTGCCTCCCTCTCCATTGTCTTCTAATATGAGATTTGTAAGCACAAAAACCTATTTGAGAGCAACCAATAATGTGCTATGTTCAGCTTAAGAAAACAACAGGGTGCATTATGCGAGATTGAACAAGGTGTGTTTTGTTGCAAATGACAAGGCTAATACTTCTCCTCTTCAAATTGGGCATGTTTAAGTTTAGGTCACAAATAGAGATTTTAATGAGGTCATTTCCTACAGTAAATGGGTGTTACTAAAACAGAAGTAACCAGTGAATTTGCCGGGTACTATTTGTAGCTGTGGAATAATTCACATTATGTGCTCTCTGAGCATTAACAGCACCACAGTAGTGAGTGTAATTATGGGGATGCACGGCCGTCCAACTGGAAAACACATTTGAGTCAAAAGACTGAAATGTTCTTAAATGTGCAATATAAATAAACTGACTGTTTATTTCTGGACAACATTGGTGCTCTGTGGCACAGAGGAATAAGCTCTATCAGGCTTTGGAACACATTTATATATTAATCCTGAAATGTAAACATGAGGGAGAAAACAACAACAAGAAAACAGGGACGCGGGAAATCAGTCAGAGTTGGGGGTGCGGGTGCTGTGGGGGGTTGTGGGTGCTAGTGGCAGCCTTGCAGCGGCGAAAACTGTGGCGCGGCTACACATCACTATAGGTGCGCCGCGTTTGCGCTTCAGAAGGAGGGCTCCCTCCACAAAATGGAGGCCCCATCCGCGAGGGTCTGCGTAAAATCTGCGTGTAGGGAGGGGCGGCCCCTGTATAATAACGTCATTTTAAATTTCAGTCCATTTGGTCTTTGAGCAAACAGCTTGTGAGAGATGTTTCCCTTGCCTTTCGCGCAGGTTGTAAACCCCTGCTTTCACAAAACTCATCCCTGATCTTGTCTGCACTGACGAGCTTCCTTTTCTATAGCAGAGCAACAGAGAAAGCACCACCGCATTATCACTTTCTCTTATATAGTCGAAGGCGTTTTATAGATGGCTTACACCAAAAATGCTAACTCAAAAACAGTAACTCAAAATAAAACTTTTGTATTGATTTGTTTACTTTTTGGCGTTGCAGTTACAACTCTCCGCCAACAGATGGGGGTGCTGCAGCCCCCTAAGCACCCCCCCTTCCCAAGTCCCTGCAAGAAGAGAAAACAAATCCCACTCACTGTTTGATTTCTGGTCACATGTTGTCCTTCGATGATGTGTAAAGGTAAATTATTCCAATCAATACATAATTCTTCAATTTTGTTCAGTCCTAAGTGTGCTCCAGAATTAAAAGAAACCAACCCCTGTTACACTCCATCACATTTGTTTTGAAAACCAAAAAAAACAACAACATCTAAGTGGGTCTCATGATTGCACACCTATATAATAATGTTTATGAAACACCTTGAAAACGATGAACTAATAGGCTGCACCTTTACTGCCTGTTATAATATAACCGTTAACACATAGACACGATACAAATACTTTACATTTAGTGTGACTCACATTTTCCGAGGATATCATATTACGTCTTTGGAGCAGAATAGTCCATAAATCAGTTTAGAGGTCATTAGGGAAAATAAGTTTTTTATAAATCCAGACCTTGAAACATATCCCTTTTTAGTATTAAAGTAATGCAGTGATAGTATTTCTGAACAAACATCGATACATTGCGAACCGCAACTTCCAATAGCTAATTCGGCACAATTTAAAAGGAACCAGTTTGCCAATTTAAAAACAAATACAGGCTCAAGGACTGGGCTCAGCTAATTAACCGACCACATGAAAATGTTGTACTTTTGTTTACAACTCCCAAAGCATTATGGGAATTATGTGCCAAAAGTTATGGGAAGCTTTATAAATCAATAACTTATTTCTTGTTGCTGAACCATTGATTGTTAAAGTGATGTTAGTACTTTTTTAGTATCAGTGATTGCAAGTTGTGATGAAGATTCATGCATGCACTGTACATTAAGATCAGCAAGTATTCTAGATGTATAATTTTTAAATGTTTTTATTACAAAAATGCATAAATGATAGGCAATGTGTGGTATTTCTTTGTCACCTCACACAACACAAAGGTAGATCTCTCAATGTGAAGTATACTGATTGTCAGTGTGTGTGTGTGTGTGTGTGTGTGTGTGTGTGTGTGTGTGTGTGTGTGTGTGTGTGTGTGTGTGTGTGTGTGTGGGGGGGTGTGCGTGTGTGTGTGTGTGTATGTGTGTGTGTCTTTGTATCTTAGCTCTCAGATGTCTTTCTAACTACGCCTGAAGTGTTGCCACAGGGAAGATCTCTGCCTGTCGTCTTCACTCAAAGTAAAGGAAAACAGCACCATAATAAAGTTCATCCCCTCTTCATCCGAAAGTGCATTAACTCTTATTTTTTTCACCGGTGAAATTAAGATGAAAGGAATTACTGAAATGCTTTGCCCTAAAACTATTAAAATACAATCAAGCCAGAAATTCTGAAATAAGTAGACCACCATTTAATTATTTACTTCATAACATTCCTATTCACACAGCATCTTGACTTTTGTATGAATCTGAACAAGTCAGATGCAATCCACTCCACAAAGCTAAATCGATCTGCTGTCATTCACCTGAACATATTTAATCTTTCTCTCCCACTCCTCTCACTATTTCAAAGGGAATTGGATTTTATACTTCAGTTCTTTAATATTTGAAACTTATTTTATGTAACAATGAAAATGCTCCCTTGTAAATCTTGGCATGGAGATTTGAAATGTTATCATTGTAAATTCAGATACCTGCTAAGTATATACTAATGTTCAGCGAGTGGACAATAAGGATGACAGGCTCCCAATCTGACCAAACAGCAACAAACTTCACTAAATGAAACCATAGAGGATACTTTTTCTAAACCCAGAATCAGGCAACAAAATCTGAATATTAAAATGAACAATTTGTTCTTTGCACAGTATGGCCCTTGAAGCATATGCTTAAAGTGCTGCAATCCACAGCCTCTTGAAAGAACTATGGAATAATTTAAGAAGTAAAGATTAAGTGTTGGTTTGAGACACAAAGCCAATAAAATCAGCACATTTATTTTTTCAACCTAAACCCTGTGTATGGGCCCTCTTTAACTGAAGAAAATACCTATCAAGTGGTTACTTTATGACTTCTCCTAATTGTTATGCAATGTGCTTATACTGATAACATGTTTCAGGAATGCATTCTCATACATATTTCTGTTTGAGATCTCCGAGACATGTTAAAAAACATGGTTCTGTCTACATCTGTGATTGGTGGTAACAGCACTATTTATCCCAGATCCTAAAATAGTCCTACATTAGGATTAGAAGAGAAGAGGAGCGAGACATCTGTGGCGTTGGATTGACCCCAAACTTAATTAACATCACCTTAATTAATGTGCCTCCGGAGTTCAAGGCCTAGGATTATAATTTCAATACTTTCCTTTGGTGTTTTGTAAATTCTGAAAAGTTATTCATTTTGCAATTTCTATTATTCCTTCACATACAGCAGGGCAGTATGTAGTGAGGACGTGAGGCCATTCTCAACATCAATCAAGGGTTAATTCACAAGGAGCCCCTGCTGTGCCTTTAGTTAAGCATGCTTGATCAGATTGCTTGGTAAAGGATACGGATACAGATGTCACTGCCTATTGGGCAACAACAAACAGTGTTACAGAAAGACACATCCTTTCATGTGTCCTCTCTGAATGACCAGGTGAATACAAGCCTACATATACAACAGTTGAGACGCTACTGACAGTGTTATCAATACAGTTATCGGGTAGTCCTACGACACAGTGCCCAAGCTGTGTTCTCACCTGAAGCACAAACACAGCTCCTTATTTTACGCAGATCCATGAGATTTGCTTATTTTGAAGACCATAAGACATTGACTATGATCAAACTGTAACTTGAGAATATTAACCTGCCTCTGAACAACATACTCGTGAAAATAATTTAGTACATACATATCATTTCTAGGAGACATGTTTGAAAATCGCGACTAATAATAATATTGGTTGAAAAATAGTACATATGTATCCATTTCATTTAATATGCTCTCATATTACTGCATATGAATATAATATTAAAGAAAAACAGGAAAGGTTTGTCGAATGTATTACTCTCTATACATAAAACTATTAGTACATAATATGAATTGGTAGTCTGTAGCAATAATTCCCAAGTGTCTTTTTCCACCAGTCTCTATGAAGGTCATTTGAAGAGGAAAGACTGATATTCAAATTCAAAGAAATCAATCATATGTTAATGAGTTGTGGGGCATGTCAAGTTCTGAGTCTTGATTGAATCCTGAACATTATGCTGGGCACAAGCCATATTCCCACAAGTGTCTTTTCTGCTTATTGACAACCTCATTAAACTGAGGCTAACTCACACGTCTTGTAGGATTTAGAGTCTCACAGCTGTGATATTTCTTTGAATGTTCCTGCGCCAAAAGCCAGGGTGAGAACCTGAAATAGTTTTGCTCTGAATATGTCGACCCCTGTTACCTTTTTCTTCTTGGATGTCTGTGCCTTGCTGCTCTCCTGCTCAGTGAACCACTTAAATGATTGAAGGATGTGTGTATTTAGTTGTCATCTGAGAAAGACGTTTGGTTTCTGAACTAAAAGTCTCTTCTTGGATTAGCATTGAGGTGCTTCTAACTATAGTAGGGCACAAGAACAGCATGTTACCACAACACACAAGTAGAACAAGCACTTTCAGTACGCTGTTTGGAAATCTTGAATATAATATCAACATTTATATGTGTGGTTTTTTTTGCACAGTGACGGTTTAATCTGAGGACATGTTGTTGTTTATCTAAATCATTTGTAAGATGAACTGCACTATAAACACCTTGCCTTAAAACATGATGGATGAATATATGAAATATTTTATAATTTATTTAGCATTATATTGAAAAACAGCAATGTTAGATTAATAAATGAAAAGTAACTCACATATTCCTCTGTGTATCCTGATAACGTTTGGCTTTCAAAAATTCTAAAGCCAAGAGCCTCTAATGTAATCTTTTTTATCATTGATGTGTAGATTATACAGATTCAAAAATCCTAAGCAAGGATCTGTACAAGTAGTTTATTCAAATTAATGACGAGCTTCAAGGGATATGTTTTTCTAAAAGCCAATGCAAAAAACTATCCATGCATTTAAAAGGATTGAATATGAAATCCTCTACATGCAGATTTGTGTCGCTGAAACCCATTGTCGAGGGCAGATCAAAGTGTTAACTGTAATTCAATACTTTTAAAAGTTAAATGTGCTGACCTGTTCCACCCTGAAACACATGTCAGGAAATGTCTGCACTTAGGGTTGGATCGTGTGAAATTTATATCTTTTTTTGTAATTTTCTGTACAGAACAGTATTCAGGATCGATATGTTATTGTTTATTGATGATGTACTGTACGAATGCTTTGTATCTTTCAGCAATCAATACTGGACAGCTGGATCAGAACCAAAAACATTGGCCTGGTGATAACTTGTAGGCTTTTGTACTCTAAATGTGCTCAGGTGGATTTTTGCTAACTTGCAATGTCCAGTTTATTAATTTTAGAAATGACTTTAGAATGAATGACTGTGTGAGGGAAGGCTCTTTGAAGGTGTTGTTTTACGCAGGGTGATTTTAAATAGGCAAACTTTAAAAAAAAAAAAGTAGGTGTGAACCCAACTGTGTTCAACAGTTCCAACAGTAAAGCCTGATGTAACCTGCATGTTTGATGGTGTGTTGAATGTCAATAAGCAAGTGAACGTTTGCCATAAAAGTATGGTTCACTTGTTTCACATGCTAATTAATGACAAGCGATGCCTATAACAATACCGGATCGTCATTTGGGCAGACAATTTAACTGCCTCCAGATATTTGTCTTTCTTTTCCCCAGTATAGTTTCCCAGTCAAGGACATGGTCTCCTGAGTGGCCCTACCAGCTACACATCACAGGGGTAAGACCAGTCTATCCCGGGCCATGACTGCGCTGCTTTACAACGTCAGTGTTCCCGGGAATACAGCCGCTCAGCTGCAGGCCTCAGACTCTCCCTTCAACCTGAGTGCAGCGGGGCAGGATGCTCTCGGCTCAGGAGAGTCACTGGCCCCGCTCTGCACCCTCTGCTGCTGTGGATATGTCAATCGTACCTTGGCAGTGGTGTTCATGGTTACCCTGGCCTTTGCCATTGTGGTTGGAAATGTGGTCACCCTAACTGTCTTTGTGCAAACGAGGCAGTCCCGAACACCTCAGGGATACCTGAAAGGTAGATGTTTTTATTATGTTTTTTTCAAAAATAATTAGAACAAACCAACGCAATGTGGATACGCTTATACATTCCACAATACCTTCCTCTGGTAGAAATTCAATATTCATTCTCAAAATGTATAAATAGCATAATGGAATTTCAAATAACTATTAATATCAATATTGGTAAATAATAAGAATGTATCATCGTGCCAATACCAAAGACCTTGTAAGGTTTAAATCCTTAGAGGGTCTAGCTAATTCATTGCAGTACCTTTTTGAATACCAACATTGGATGATTTCCATTACAAAGTGACATTTTAACTTAAAGAGCTGGAAATGTGTAAACTGAATATGTCCTCTTAGCCCTCTTCCTCTTTGTCTCTCTCTGACAGTGTCTCTGGCCATAGCAGACATGATGGTCGGTGTCCTGGTGGTCCCTTTCTGCGTCTACACGGAGATCTCTCTCATGTTGACCAGCTCACCTCCCTCTTGGTACCAGGGTAGTTCTACTTTCCTGGACAACTCTTCTTCTCTCGGGGGGCTGGTGAGCACTTGGCAGCCCTGCCTGCTGATTGGCCCCGTATTTGCTGGATGCACCTTCGTCTCCATCAGCACTATCTTCCTCATGACGCTGGAGCGAAGTGTGGCCATCCTACGACCTCTCCACAAGGATGTCCTGGTGACCCGGAGAAGAACTCTACTGCTCATCCTGCTCTCCTGGGCTGCCAGCTTCCTGTTGGCTCTTGCACCCCTCATCTTCAGCAGGAACTTCATTTTGGAGTACAATGAGTGCAGTCGTATGTGCAACTATACCCCTCTGATGTTCGGGAACCAGCTGCCACCCGATGCCTACATTTTGCTGTTATTCCCAGTATTTGACTTCACACTGCTTGGCGGCACATTAGCTGTTAACATTGTGTCTTTTACGAGCATCAGACGGTACTCCCAAAAACGCAAACTGCTCTCAGAGGGGAGTCTGAGTGACGGAGCGGGAGGAGGAGGAGGTGGGGGGGGGTGCTCTCACAGGCCCTCCTTTTCAGACATTAAAGCCGCAAAGACAATAAGCATACTCACATTCGCCTTCACAGCATCCTTCTCTCCCATCGCGGTGTTTGTGCTCGGGAACGTGGTGGGGTACACCTGGTGTAACTTTTCCTTTTTTGCATTCTGGATCCTGGCAGGAAACAGTTGCTGTAACGTCATCATCTACAGCGTCAGGGACCACCGCTTCAGGAAGGGTTTGAAACTGCTCTTTCAGCGAGACCACTCCCCCCCACATGCTGAGAAGTCCTGAGGGACTTGTGGATTTAAAAGCAACAAGAGCATGTTTTGTAGCTGCTTTCCATTCCTTTTGTTTTAAAAGGAATAGATTTTGGGAAATATGCATATTTAATTTCTTGCAGAGAACATCTGTATTGGAAATATGTACTTAGAGGCAGGGGGTTATATATTATATTTATTTTCTGCTATTCTTTGTTTTAACAGTTTTTGTACAGATGTAATAAATAAGGTGTTTTAAAGTTTTAAAGATGCTGGCAAAGTTAAGCAAATCATTTCCTAGTTTGAGGTACATTTTTTCCGTTAATCCAAGAAGAGAGTGGTTATATTTTTAGATAATCTAAGTTAATACACGTTCTGAACTTTTTCATGAATTCAAATGTAACAGCATATTAACAAACAAAGGTCATTCAAACAGGAAATGATGCAGGGAGGGTGAACATTTTAAATTGTAACCATTTTGAAAGCCTTTCCCATTTGTCTTCAGAAAATATGTCCCCTCCTTCTATTGTTAAACCTCTTTCTGACTTAACATCAGTTTCAAAAAGCTTTTCAATAATTCGAGGAAGCAGAGTGTATTACCAGGAGAAGCGCCAACATTGGTTTATGTTTTTACTTTTTTGTCAGTAGTGGGAATATACATTAATCGTTATTAATCCTGCCACTCTTTCCTCTTTGAATTATTGTGGAATACAAGTTTTTCAGCAAGAAGTTTAAATCTTAAATTGTATTCTGTTGTGTGACACACATAATTTTTCAGCACCTTACTTTAAAACGATTGAAATGCACTTTACAATTACTACCAGTTACAATGGTAGCCATTTGCATTGTGCTAAATGTCAGAGAATTTGAATTCTGTTCAAGCTTTCTTTTTAAGGTTTGAACAAATATTGCTGTCTAAGAATATGTGAATAAAAGAATGATCTGTACATATGTTAAGTCAGTATACTATAGACTAAATAAATAGGACTAACAGCGAGACTAAGGATAAAGAGCCTTGTGATTATAGCAGACCTTCATAATGTGCCTATCTTTCAGGTTATATATATAAATATATTTTCATTCATTGACAATTATTGCAATTTTGCATGAAATTCTGTCATAATAAAAATGCCTTTGATATATTACCAGCAGAAATGTCAATAAGCAATTTCCCAAAATGAAACCTATTCAATCATGCATGTTGATCAAATTGTTTGTTTTTTTAAATAAGAATGGTGCTGTGGTGTACCGCAAGGTGACCCTCAAAAGCACATCAGGCTTTGATGTCACAATCAGGGAAACGTTTAAGTTCTTCAGCATCCTTACAGTGATGGTTCCGTGTAAGAAAACAAGTGATTATTATTGTGCTGATGTTAAATCACTGTACAGAGTTGTATCAGTAGTGCGTCATTCATCATTGGTGCTTGCATCAAATTGCATTATAATAAACGTGTTTGCAAACATTTCATTTGTGAGTTTTAATGAGGTTCTGTGTGACAGTAATGCACTCAGCTCACTGCTGTTATATTCACAAACTCAGCGGTTACACAAGCTGCTGGAAAACGGAATCAGCATGTATTTGTATACTCCGGGTTACACTTGGCTCAATCCCACTGGGACCAGATTTGTTATGTTATGTGGAGGAGCAGAAACAGCAGCCCCACAGGAGCAGGGGAAAGCAAAGCAGAGTGAGGTCTAGAGTCTCTATCGTCACTCGAATATGAATCTGCTCCCTTCACTGGTCACCGTTAGTTGCTTGAATCTTCAAGTCACTCGTACTGGCCTACCATGCTGTGAATGGATCTGGTCTTTCCTACATCCAGAACAACATGGTTAAACCATGCACTCAAGCATGTGCAAATTGGCTCATACTCACTGTCTGTGGGACCCATATCCCTCAACAAAAACGCCTGTTTGCTTTCCTGGCTGCAAAATGGTGAAAAGAGATCCCCATTGATATCAGGATAGCAGGTAATCTACACATGTTGTGTGCCAGACTGAAAAGCAACTTGTTTTGCCTGCACCTTGGCCTAAACAACAAACAACAAAAAAACACTCGTCCTCAGATCTGTATGTAGCACTTAAGTTAGTTGGCACCTTGAGTTCATATTGTAATTTCGTTGTACTTGTACAATGACAAATGAAAGATCTTATCTTAAAAGGTTTTTGCTGTTTTCAAGCCAAGGCAATTTCAAGATCCTTGCTGTTCTGAATTTGTATCCTCATGGTGGATTGAACTTCTTGTAAGTTGCTTTGGATAAAAGCATCAGCTAAATGAAAAGTAATTTTAAAAGGTTACGTGAAATGGCACATCTTAAGCCTAAAGACGTAGAAGACAAACCGAATGCCATACCTTTTTATTTAAAGGTAATTTGAAGAGAGGAAGAAATGTGTTCTTACAATTATAATGTTAGATAATTATTCGCAGTTTGAGAAGACATTAGAGAGCGAGATGGAAGAGGCGAGAGGCAGAGTGCTAATGTCTGCATTGATGTGATAAAAGCATACTTCACCTCGACTACCAAAATGAGATTGGTGATCCGGCCCTTATCTACGGATGTGAGCCAGAATAAGAGTGAGGAGGACGACATTGAAAAGACAGCAGAGGAAAAGGACAGAAACAATGAAAGAGAATAAATCGTGGACCTTTGCAACCAAGAAGCCTTTGTATGACTCACTAACACCATATAATTAGCTATTGCATATTCATCTGAACAGCCTGATCTGCATTGACAGTGCAGACTCAGTCATGAATCACTACATTATATCCATACATCACAGCTCTATGAATCATGCTCTTTTTTCCTGGTGTTAAATCTTTGGAGGCTATTTGCTGACAACATTACTCACTGTCCAAAGGCGTTCATGCATGACTGCTGCTGACTTACTCACATAACGTGGAAGATTTACTGCCGGGAGGTGGCGATTCAGGATTCACTTCAGTGGCCTTTCTCATGACTCCCTGAGGTCTGAACGGTCATGTGTTACATGTCTCTGGGTAGATAACACCAACAGGTCAGTATAATGTCTTATCAATGAGCCTTGTTTGATATACCTCCCTCGGGGCCCAAATCAAAGGTGAATGCACATTTTAGAGACATTGAATACTCAAACGTTGATCATATATCCTAGGAATTATGTTAATAAGGAACTAATTTGCAATGGCAAAAACATATTTACAGATACGTAATGGTGGGGAAATTAGGTTTTCAAAAAACATTACGAAGAAAGGTTTCATAAGGACATCAAGCTGCAAAATGTGAATGTGTATAAGCATTTCCTGACAATCTATATCATAGGTTTTATCTGAACACCAACTTTAACATCCATGTTCCAAATTACACCCAAATGTATTTCAGGGGAATAGCATGAAACAAATGTACTCATCAGTGTGTACTGGTATGTGTTACAAACTAAACTGGGACTTCATTTACTACTTTTTTATAATATGTATATGTTTTTGCAAAACAAATATGTCAAACAAGTTAAAAACATATACATTTTTTATTTCTATTAATCTCGTTCTGTTAAACTGAACTCATGACCTGTTGACTGCTGACACCTTTAAAAAGCAGCTCTCAATAGCTTGTGTAAACTAGGATACAGTAACAGACAATTATGACCTGAAAAAGTCACAATCAAATCCACTCAAAGACAAATATGCCACAATTATCAATAATCTCAATTGTTATTTTCAAGATATAAGATATATAAGTCTGTTTAAGGTTCAAATGTAAGAATAACTTTTCAGATTATGAGAATGCTGTTTGTGATTTCATTGGTAGAGCGCAAAACAATGCAGTTAACCACTCACCCGAACCCTCAAAGACACTAGGAAGCAACTTCATATTGAATGTACTTAGGGAACAATAACGTCTGCCTCACTTAGCACTGTTGTGTAGGGAAGACTGTGTCGTAACAATGTGCGTAAATGGCAGTTATTGTAATGTCATGTGTCACAGCTCGTGACTGAAAACCCCGGCGGGAATTTGATCAAAAGGTGTTTTGAAGTGTAGGAACAATTCAACAAGGAAAATACAAATTCAGTCCCTTATAAGTGAGCTAAACATAGACACTAAAGACTCATTTGCAAATAAACAAATGACAGGATGAGGGTTATTTGCTAGTCAGAATCATTTAAATGTGGTCAAATGTCTGGGGATAGTGTGCTTGAGCTCAATCTTAGACCAGATGCCTTGAGGAAAATAAATAGTAAACTAAAAATGGTTAAAGGCATGAATGTTAAGCCTACAACCAAATAAATGAATGTCCTCTGTCCTCTTGTGTGTGAGTTGTACAGCAACAGCAGGGAAGCCTTCTTATCTATTTTGGACAGAGTATCTCTATAGTTACACCAAAACAACAAAACACACGCACACGCACACCATAGTGCCACCAGCAGAAGGCATATCAGGTCAGAGCACTTTGTAGCCAAAGCAAGGTCATGCATTGTGGTCTTTCCTATTTATTTTTTATCCTCTCCCGTTTCATTGTGCTAATGAATTTTTAATTGTCTCTTTAGCTCTTAAGGCAAGATATGTGTGTCAGAACTGATAAAGCACAGACACCACCTGTGGCTGCTGTCTGTGTTTGGCCCGACAGAGGAAAGGGCAAAGGCAGAGATGGCTGAGAGGGGTGAGATTGGAGGGATGCTGTTTTTTTCCACCAAAGTGGCAACAATAAATCACAGCTGGCCAGGTTTACAGGAGTCAAAATAAACCGTGACATGATACTGAGCAAACATGAAATACCTTCATCTCTTTATCCTCATCATTCCCTGCTCCACTGCAAGAACAAATTGACAATTAAAGCAAAGTTTGATGGATTACTACAGGGCTGTTTGGCTTGATCAACAGTCACATGCTCTTTGTTTTACAACTTTGGGAATGCTAAGGTATTTTTTTAATAGTGGAAAGATGTGACAATAGTTTGTTAGGAGAAACACTAAAAGAAAGTGTGCACCTTGCACATTAACTAAACCAAAAGTACTTCAAAAATCTCACCAATGTCATGTAAGGAAACAATGTGGAATATAATTAATTTTATTAGCTGGAAGAAGAGATCGGGTGTTTAACAACTGAATGTTGGAAATGGACCAGGAAATATCACTGACATTTAAAATAAGTTTCATTTTGTTTTCTTATTTTTTTGACTGAAAACTAAAATGTTTAAACATTAATGCTTAATGAAGACTGCAATGTTGAAACATTTACAGCAATAGTTCAACATTCTTAAATACACTCCTTTGATGTCTGTGGAGGATGTTATTAATGTTCTTATTAATCAATCGATTTTTTTAATCAAAAGTCATGTCTAAAAAGTAAATAAGTTTATTCCTCAAACATCTTGGAGAAAAGCCTCAGAGACGAAGAAAGAAAGTCCTTTATTAGGTGGAACGTAGGCTTCTAAGGTTTCTTCTAACAGTTTAACGAAATACGCTGTTGCCCATAAAGTTTGAATCAAATATTTTGTACCTCTTCTCATGAAATGATTGTGTGTGTAGATAGGAATAAAAAGAGGAAGGTATCTGAAAAATAAATTATTCCAACTTTATGGGCAACAGTGTATAATATACTTTCTAGTTCAAGTGCAGAGATATTTCAGTTTAGCATTTCTGAAGTTCAATTTAGGGAATTAAATAAAAGTGCAGTAAGGAAACCAATCAAACAGCAGGAGATAGTTTCAAACAAAGAGATACAAACAAACGATCTGTACATTCACAGAAGCCCACCCTTGTTGAATATGATCTAATGGTTCTGTGCACTAACACGGAGTAAATGGATAATCTGTATCGAACTGTATGTATACAGTCGAGGGTATAAAGCCACCAATATTTAACTATGGCAAAACACATGAATGACCACTATATCACTGTCCCTGACCAATATACGTATGTCCATTGTAAAAAGATGATAGCTTAAATCTTTGCCCAGGTATCATGTGATTTGCTTTAGTGAAGTTATCTCTGCAACACAAGAAGATATGGACTGGTTGCCTGCTGCCTCTAAACTGTCCTTTACTTTCTAACTTCGCAAATGTATCAATCAATGTTTATTTATATAGCCCAATATCACAAATGTTACATTTGTCTCAGTGGACTTCACAGTTTGTACAGAATGCACAAACAATTAACTGCTTCTCTGTTTGCCGGCATTCCCAATATTTCTTCCTTATGAATAATATATGTCAATCAGTTGTACTGCTTAAGCGCTGTGCAGAGAAAATTGAGAGTGCATGATTTGGATGAAGTTTGTGATTGTTTGCCGACGCAGACTTCCTCTCACTATCATACAAGAACGTTTTTATCTTAAAAACACGAGCAGAAGCTTCTCTTAAACGCCATCTTCATCACTGGCTGGCTGTCTGTCTTGCTTCGTCCCACACCTCAAGGGTATGTCAGCTAGATTATTCATAGCGTGGTCTAGCAGTACAAGCGTCAGACGAAGCTGCTGCGCTCGTGTTGAGTGAACCTGGAGTCCATGGTGACGCTGCCCTCTATAAATCCTCCCACCTCTACATCGACAGAGTCTTCCTAAATAAAATCACAGCTGCACCTAATCTGAGAGGCCCAGTCGCTGCAGCCTGCCCTCAGTGAGGGAGGTTTCTCTTTAAAATGGGCCACAGGTTTTCACTGTGTTTGTGGAAGGTGGTATAATAGCACAACCGCCTTTGTTCTTTAAATAATCAAGTTTCCAGCGAAAGTAGTTTTTGGCTTTAAAAAGGTATCATCAGTCTGTCACATCCAAATAGAACGTGCACACATTACTTTTAAACACCGTACAATATTATATACATTTGAAAAACATCTCCTTTTGCCTTTTTGAATAAGCCGTTTTTTCTGTATATCTTTAAATCAGATTCTGTGTAAAGCCTCGGTATATATTGACGGAGTTCATTATATTTTTGTCATAGAGCTCCTAAGACTGTGTCTCAAGTGTATGGTTAACATTAAAAGGGTACTAGAGCAACCACTTCCAGGGTTGCACGATGGTTGTCTCTGATGCCTTTCAGCCGACTTGTTTCACGCTTCCTTGGTCTAACGAGAGCTGAAGTCCCATATGGCTGTACTGCACGGCTGGCAGCGAGTGGGTGTTGGCTTTGTCGGAAGTGGGAGTTATGTAAAACCCGACGACAGTGCCAAATATAGAAGAGGTTAAAAAATAATGTTTGGGAAACATCTGAAGTGGGACCGTTCTACTTTCCTTCTTCCCCTGCACTTTATTTGATCCTTTCTTTCTTCTTGCTTTCTTTAACCCCCTCTATACGTCTTCTTTCCACCCTTTCCTTTGTCCTTCCTCTTTTACTTACATCCTTCCTTTATTTACTTCTACCTTCCCTTTCTGTGTTCCTTCTGTGTGTTTTGTATGTAAGTAAACACTCTTGTCAGAGGTAATCCATTTGGGCAGCAGTGTGTCATTTGTGTCTCTGTCTCCCTACATCACACCTGTGACTTCCTGTAGCTAGAGGCTTCTCCAGCTTTGGGAAACAGCCATCTGTAGAAGGACACTTCGCTGAGAACTTCAGTCACACTGCACCGCAGGCATGTTCTCAAAATGTATCATAATGGTGTTTTAGGTTTCCGTATACCAAAAGTTCAGATATAACGACACAAAATTGGTCTTATTTTCTTCTAAGCTTTTATCTTCTAGTATACACTGTACAGACACAAAGGTACTGTTCTGTACATTGTGCACCCCCAAGACCTTCAGACTGAACCTTACTCTAGTAAAGAAAAGAAAAAGAAAGACTGTGTCTATTGCTTGCAACATGGCTGCACTGTGGTCAAAGTGGAAACTAGTCATCTAGGTGCCACTATTTGCATTATGTGAAGGGATGCAAGACAAAGAGGGTGCGGTAACGCTAGTTTAGACTGTGGAGGTAGTGATGTGGGTTGGTTTGGACAGGATTGTCTAACCACATAGCAGTAAGCCGTCAAATGGTCTCCTCTAAATATTTTAGTGCCTCCACCACATTTATGTAGATATGAAATTAAACCAGGCTTGCACAGTGACCTTAACCCTGGGGGGCATGAGTAAAAAAGTCATGTAATTTAATAAACTAAAGTTAACAACATGTGATTGAAAATTTATATTAAAACAATTATTATCTAATTCTCAAACCAATGTTATCCTTTTTGTTTGCTATGCTTTTCCTGAAGCACGTCTTAAATACAATCATCTAAATCACTTCCAGGTAAATCACTTGCAGGTTGGAAGTGGAATGGAACAGTAAGGCCTATTTGTTTGCTCTGACCTCACAGCCTTGCAGCTGCCTCCTCCATTTTGGAAAACAAATAACTTGAAACACACCTGCAGCTCTCAGAGTTACATAATCACAATCCACCTACCGTCCTTGCTGTTTTTCACCTGCTATTTTCCGCAATTTGTAGAGGACCTTCTTGGATTCAAAACCATTACAGTTTAATAATAGTTCACCTGGACTATTTGCGCGTAACACGTAAACCACATAAAGGGCCTTTGAAAGGAAATCTTCTTTAGAATATAAGCTGATACATCTTTATCCCTTGGGCACTTATAGATTAGGCAGTTTTTCTGCCTTCTTCACAGATTTGTTTTGGCTCAGACAAACTAGGGCTCATCTGTGAACGGCCATTTTCATGCTTGCGTGCTCTTGCTCTGAAGTTATCCAATGTTGAGATCAACCTATGTTTGCTGTCATGGTCGTGGTTTAAAGGAGTTTATCCATCTAAAGCACTTGGCAGTCTAATGCAGGCTTCCTCTCGAGAATTTTCCTACATCTTCTTAATTCACTGTGTCGACTCTACGAGCGGCCTCCATAGGAAAATGCTTTCATCGACACGATTCACAGAGGAAACGGTGCCAGACCGGCTTTGACTAAACTCCACAACAGTTTTGTATTTCGCTCTATGCAATGTCTGAAGATATCCCAGGCTGTTATGTGACTTTTTCAGGGGTTGCTTCCTCCCTTCTTTAAAAATAAATGCTTTGGTACTCATGTTTTATTTATATATATGAATAGGTCCACATACTGGAGATGAGACTGTCTGGATTTGGTCTCAGGGGGGGAAGAGGGATGTGCCTGGCAGCTCACAGCTGATCCTCAGAGTACTGCCGGCATCACTGGCTATATCTAACGTTTCTTCTGGGATTATCTGGTGGTGCTGGGGAGGCTATCTTTGGCGATAAGGGAGGAAAACCCAAGAATACCAATAAAAGAAGCAGCATCCGCTACTTCTGAGAGGCAGTGACTCCACAATGTCCACTCCACATCAAATAACAGCAGAGGGGAGAGAGAAATCAGCCTTAAAAAGACTTGAAGGTATTTCTATACTGCTGTCAGGAACGTGGCAAATTCTTCTTTGTATTCCAAGGCTAAACATATTTTGAATCATTGTCAATGGACTGTTTGCTCCTGCTGCAGATAAGGAGGAAGGGTCAGTTGATGAAACTCTTATCAGGCAAATAACATTTCTCTCAATAAAAGATTTCTGCAGTTCTTCCCACAATGAAACCGTCATAACAGCAGCGTCACTGCCATATGAAAAGATGGTTCAAACCACCTGAATCAAACAACTGGAAAATGTTGTGATTTATCTGTTTAGCAAGGCTCTTATAGATGGACAATAACATGGACAATGTGTTACACTCTAACAAATGAAGAACGTGTTACTAACACAAACAAACCTCAGCTTCTTTATAAAACAAAAAAGATTTTAATTACAACGTTGTTTATATGTTCAAGTAAAGGTGAGATTTGGTGCATTCAGAATTTTCTCGCCACAAGTACCTAAAATATGTTGTCAACAGCTCCCAGTTCAGACCATAATCTCGTCCTTGAAATCACTCGGACGGACAGACAATCCTCAGCATTCAGCAAAGTTCAGGAAAAGTTGAGGATCATGTTGTCTGATTGGACGAGATGGCAGCTACAGGTGCTGTGTAGCATTTAATGTGTTAGCATTTACCATCTCTTTCCGCACGCTCTGCTTATTAGCTGACCCATCTGCTCCCCTGTGATCTGCTCCAACCGCCTCTGATACACTGCTGAACCCCTGTTCCCTTGAAAAAAAAAAAAAAGAGAGAATATATTAGTTTGAGAATTAAATGGATATGTTTCCACAATTGAAAGATGGCAAATTGAAATATAATAGCAAAGAAAAGCAATTAATTTCAAGTACCACTCAGGAAACGTTGGTGATTTTTCAACAACATTGGTCTATCGTCGTCTACATAGCTTGGGCTCAAATTTCCCATCAGTTTTGAAAACCCAAAGTAAGTACTGAGTTCTTGAGACATGTGGCTAAATAAAGTCAAATTGGGCAATATGGTTACAGAGTTTGTAGCTAGACTCTCTAACCATTTGTAATGGAGGCAAATCCAAAAGTGATTAATTTGAAGTATCCTTAATAATCAGAAATGTTGAGCAAGTACAACAACTTCATCTACGGTAGCTCAAAGTTGAACCAGGAAATCGTTAATTTAAGTGTATTGACTTTTTCTAAGAGGAATGTTTTGGTACTAACATGACCATTCCTTTTCATTGTATAACATAAGTTTGGATATTCTAGAGGTTCAGATTGTCTGATTACTTGTATGTGTGGCCCTGTCCACTTCAAAGAGCTGCAGTCTCAGATTTCAGCAGCTCATGTGGGGATTGTACATGTTAATACTATGTTCTAATAATAAGACCAATGCTTTAATACCCCAGAATAACCATTTCATTTTTGAAGGAACCACTCTAAAAACCTTAAACTACTATTAAAAGATTTCCCCTGACTTCATGAAAGAAATACCATTTACTCACTTAAGAAGTTGCGCCAACTCCCTTTTTATCTTGGTCACTACAGGCGGACCCTGGTAGGTCAGAGCTGTGTAAAGCTGAACCAACGACGCACCGGCACGGATCTTATCCATAGCATCCTGCCCACTGGCCACACCACCAATTCCAATGATTAGTACTTTACCTAAACACATTAAAAAAGAGTAAAATAAGTGTATTTTATGTGTACTTTCCTCATACTGAGTTGATTAAGAAAATGTAAAAATACATATATACAGAAAATGTAGGCGTGTAAGGAAGCACCTTTGGTGAGGTGGTACATCTCTCTCACTGTGGTGGTAGAGAGGTCTTTGAGAGGCTGCCCACTCAGCCCGCCGGCCTCAGACCTCTGAGAGTCCTGGAGCGTCTCCGGTCTGGACACCGTAGTGTTAGACACCATTAAACCATCCACTGCCAGCTGCATAATCAGGAGAAAAAAACAAAAAAGGCAAGTGAGTAACATACAATATGTGTGTATGCAGGCAATAATGAGTAAGACCATTAATGTGAAATGAACTGTGACCACAACAGAGAGCAGTTCAAAGGTAGCTTTCTGTTCCCACCAGGACATCCGTTCCATCAGGCCTTTCTCCTCCTCGCTCCAATGAGCATAAAAACACCCCACTCAGAATTTTAAAGAAAATAAAGAGGCAGAAAGCAGCCAAATGCTTGTAAATGCAAACATGTGTTCTAGTGATGCTGAATAAAGCAAGTGTATGATTATATGATTTATCATAAGATTGTTGGGCAAAATGAAATGATATTAGTTTAATGTCCCTGGTAGCAGTCAAACGCAAGTTAGAGCGTCTTCAGCTGAGCAGTTGCTAAAATGTTCCACTAAAAAGCTTTACCTGAGGATCTGAGGTTAGCAGAATGTGTAACACCTTTTGAAGGACTTGTAAAACATTATTATTATTATTATTATTTTAAAAAGGCTTTGAAAGCCTTTAAAATATATAATTATTTCACTGAATTGATTCAAATTAATTTTCTGCACCTTATTTGCTTATATTTTTATTTAAATTCTAGGACTGAACTATTTCATATTTATTTGCTTTTGAAAGAGGCAGTTCAAATAAAGTGTATTGTCATTTTTCTACAACTAATGGGTATATTTTAATAATTTAACTTTTATCTTCCCAGCAAACCATCTTCCATTTAAAACAGAAGGTGACTGCACCCTGGCGTAGGGTGTGTGTGGTTTGCATAAGAGCATGTGATTTACTGTAGGTAACTCACACTGTCAGTCCCGTCATCTTAGAAAGATATCTTTTTATTAAACCACCTATTCAGGATGTTATTTTATCCAAGCACATGCAAAGTTGAAAAGTATTGATTCTGGTATATTTGTTGTCAACCAAATGAACATTCGGGAATACAAAATAAAAATGTATCTTTCCAAGGTAAAACTATAAACAATCCAATCTGAATTCAATCTTAATTTGTGGGATTAAGCCTAAGGCTCCAATGTGTTTTTATCTGTGATTCTTAGCGTGCGTCTTAGTACACCTGCTTGGTATAGTCCGATTGAATGGAACCCTGGTGCGTTTAGCCGCTTGCTGCTGTTCATTTGGGTCGGTGTGAACACAGTCCGAGACCTCTTAAGTGAACTAAACAACCGGATTCTGGTCCGCTAAAATAGGTGGTCTCGGAGCGCTTGCTTGCGAACTCTGGAGCGGTTCATTGCTGGTGTGAACGCAGTCCGCACCAAAACATAGGAAGCGTAGTATTTAGGAGTCACAAGAACGCGGATATCTTCAAAATCTTTAGCGAAAGAGTCTTTCAAGACATCCGCGGTTGTTTAGTTAAAGAGTGAAGCAGAATGAAGTGTTGAACAGTGTCGTGTAAAGTAAAAATTCTCC